>NC_069499.1:62742924-63042924 GCF_027579735.1 Bombina bombina | reverse complement strand
GTAGATTCCTATGGGGAAATCGTGCACGAGCACGTTACACCAGCTCACCGCTAACGTAAGCAGCTCTGGTATTGGAGTGTGGTAAGGAGCAAAGTTTTGCTTAATGCTCACTTCTTGTCTGGGTTGTAAAAACCCGTAATACCAGCGCTGTCTGTAAGTGAGCGGTGAGCATAAACTGCTTGTTAGCACCGCACAGCCTCTAACGCAAAACTCGTAATCTAGGTGTTTATTTTATTAATAAAATACACTAAACTTTATTTTGGGGGAATTTGGGGCACATTTAAAAAATCATATTCGATTGGGTTGATTTCTGTCCGCCGCTTCAGAGCAGACGGACAGGTTATGGAGCAGCGGTCTTTAGACCGCTGCTTCATAACTTCTGTTTCTGGCTTGCCGGAAACACGGGGCATCAAGCTCCATACAGAGCTTGATAAATATGCCCCATTGTGTTTTCATTCTCTGGGGCAGCAATACTTTATTGGGAGCTATCTAAACAAACCAGGTGAGCCAATGACAAGAGAGATATTTGCATAGCTACCAATCTTTCGCTGGCTCCCAGTAGTGCATTGCTGCTTCTGAGACAAAGAGGCCTATTTATCAAATGTCTGTCGGACCGGATCCGACAGTGTGGATCAGGTCTGACAGAGATTGCTGAATGCGGAGAGCAATACGCTCTCCGTATTCAGCATTGAACCAGCCAGCAGGGAGGTGTCAATCAACCCGATCGTACTCGATCGGGTTGAATTTTGGCGATCTCTGTCCGCCTCATCAGAGCAGGCGGACAGGGTTATGGAGCTTTAGACCGCTTCTCCATAACTTGCACTTCTGGTTAATCTGAAGACTCGCTGGAAACATGGGCCCTCAAGCTCCATTCGGAGCTTGATAAATGGGCCTCAAAGTGTAAAGGCAACGTGTAAAGGCACTTTTCAGTGCCGTTTTTTTTCTAATACCCCACACCCGTTAACTTTAGCCCCCAAAACTGCCTGGTGCATTTATTTTATAAAATGATAAAAAAAAAATAATTTAATAATATACACACCACTGTATTTTGAGGGCAAGCTCACTTGTCATGGCTGGTTATTTATCGCACACCCACAAACTGGCATATTTGCTTTTGCGATAAATTAGCGCTCCACTTGTAATTTAGCCCTTAATCTTTACACTTATATTTTCAATATTTAAACAACTAAAATAATTGTACAGCTACATATTATTATAAGGTTAAGCTTGTCGAGCATGTCTAGTGTGTATATAGTGTTTAACATCCCTTAAACTTTACGGTCTCTTTAGTTAAGTGGCATTGGTATGTATATAGCGCTATACATGCATGCAGGACAGTTTTGAAATGACAATACGACTGCTGCTTCTTAACTTGAGTTTCAGGCGGACCTAAAATTTCGGGGGTAGATTGCAGCATCCGTTGCTTAATAAATCTACCCCATACTCTCTTGGGAAATCCTGCCCCCTGTTATCGAACTTCAATAACACAAGTGCAGGGATTGTTAATGATCTCTAGCTGGAATAGTCTTACAACCTCTGTTCCAGGCTCAGATGACGAATAGTGAGCACATTAACGTATTCCCCCATAAAATCAATGGAGCAAAAAAATTGGAAGAAAAGTAACAGCCTACTTGCGTGCAAACCCAATCACATATTATCAAGTGCACTAACCTGACATGAAAATATGAATATTTCACATTCCAATGTTCTTCACATAACAGAATATGTTCTATTTATTCATCAATACATAGTTCTACATATAGCTGATGGTATTTTAGCAAAATATATATCTATACTTATATATATAAATATATATATATATATATATAGATTATTATATATATATATATATATATATACAATGATATATACAGATATATATACGAATATCTATTTGGAAATTCAAAGAACATATTCTGCTATGTGCAGAACATTGGAATGTGAAATATTTACAGTAATACATAGTTAAACATTAGGGTGAGTGACGCTGCAGAAGCTTCCGTCAGTGTGATAAAGAGACCAAGAGACCAGGTCACAGCCAAGTGCAGGGGTTGTGTGGAGCCAGCAAAAAAAGCGGTGGACAGCCGCACATCAATAATAGGAAAAAAATTACTACTGAGCAACAGTGTGAAAAAACTTCTTCCTTACTCCATATGAAAAATAAAAGATACAAAGGAAGGGCTCAGCTATCTTACACATTTCACACCGTAAGGCGCTTACTCATAGATACTGAGCGCAAGTAAAAGCGCCATTACATTTGATTTCTGAACCAGTAATCAGACCATAGATCAAAAATGACGTAAGCTACAGCTGTCAAACAGACAACTAAACAAATGTCTGTATTGTGGTAATCACGCCCTCAAAAATCTAGTGGCTTCTAAAATCAAATGATAAATTACTTACAGAGGATGTATGTATTGTATGTATGTATTGGGTACTTGTAAAAGGCGGCTAATCACCCGTACGGGTCTCAAGGAGCTGCTCATTTTATCAACCTCGGAAGGATGAAAGGCTGAGTGGACCTGGTGGGGGATCAAACCTGCAATCCTTGGGTTGCTACAGAGATTAGTCACAGTGCCTTAGCATGCTGAGCTATCTGTCACTAACAGCAAATACTTATAGAAGAAACAATACAGAATAGAATACTTAATAAGGTAGTACAGAGAATGTAGCAGAGTGGGTTATGCGTTATTACGTAGATTGAGTATATACGGGTACTACACATTTATATACACTTTTTGACTGCAATCCTTTTCAATGATGTCAACAGGTGATACTATCATATATTCAACAGTGTATATGCTCTATACTAGGTTTGGGACTTTAAACTTCGTTGTAGTTGCTAGAATTGTTTTTGAGCTAATTGTGCAACATTGTGTCTAATAATACTGTGTTACATTGTCTAATGTGTATACTTTATTATTATTACGCAATATGATGGTTTGTAAAAGTTTTTTCAACCCTTTATATTTAAATCAACATAATGTATATTGCTGCTACATTCTCTGTACTACCTTATTAAGTACTCTATTCTATATTGTTTTTATTTGCTGTTAGTGATTATTACTGATCATATTATGTGTGTCTTTTTTGCCATCCTCTGTAAGTAATGATCATTTGATTTTAGAAACCGCTACATTTTTGAGGGCGTGATTACCACAATACGGACATTTGTTTAGTTGTCTGTTTGACAGCTGTAGCTTACGTGATTTTTAATCTATGGTCTGATTGGTGTTTCGGCCTTCAAATGTAATGGCGCTTTTACTTGCGCTCAGTATCTATGAGTAAGCGCCTTACGGCGTGAAACGAATAAGATAGCTGAGCCCTTCCTTTGTGTCCTGTATCTTTCATTTTATATATGGAATAAAGAAGAAGTTTTTTTCACGCTGTTGCTCAGTAGTCGTTTTTTTCCTATTAATACATAGTTAAAACCTTTATTAAATATGAATATTGCATAAATATGCTTTTACATGTATTCCTCTACTTATATGTGTATATGTGCCTGTAAATGCATAAATACACATATAAATACATAGGTACACACATATAAACATATATATACTGTACATATATTATACTGTATATATATATATATATATATATATATACAGTATATCTATGTATATATATATACGTATATATATGTGTGTGTATACATGTATATGTATGTTTCGCTATGTTAAAGCCCTTTGCCTGCTTATTTTTCCTAACACCTGAGACCTAAAATCTTTGAGCCCTTTTTTGTGAAATTTAAAAAAAAAATTTTTATTATATAGTGTTATATAACTACACTTTTCAATATATTTTGGATGTGTTTTGTACAACTTTTTTATTTCACCCATTTGTCCGGAGTTCTGCAGATGCGGTAATCCTTATAGCCTAAATTGCGATAGCGCTCACGTATTTGTGTTTACCTTCAACTTGTATTATGAGCGCTAAAGCCAAAACACGCGCAAACAACCATGATAAACCCTTTTTCGCTTGCGAGTATCTGTTAGCGCACCTCTCATAATCAGGCCCATTTTCTGTTGAAATTATTAAAATCATTCAGTTTAGAACTATTGACTTAAGTTTTTCATGCCATTTGAAAGTCATATTTTTAAATTTTCTGGTCATCCCAAATTAAGTTTATGGGCAATGTGTGTATTTAACAGAGAAAAGTCCTTTAACATGAGGTCTATGTGAATGACTCAGGTGTTTTCCGATTATATCATTTATATATAAATATATATCACACCATCATTTCTCTCTTCGTCTCTTCCTTAATGCGACCAGCTACCTGCTTCCTTCCTCAGGATTCAGTAACATCCCTGCACAAACCATAAAAAGACACATTTACAATTGTCTCATGTATTCACCATTTTCCCCCTTGGTCAAGGGAAAGACAGGAAGTCAAGTCAGCAGATTGCTTTCTTCCTGTTGCATTTTTCAGTTCACTCCATGTGTTTTCTGTTTAAAATAAATGAAAGTTTCAAAGAATAAAAAAGTAGTTAGCTGGCAAAGGACAATGAGAGACGAGAAGGAAATGGTATGATGGTTCAGGAAGCTAAAAATTGAATTTGCTTAATAAGGGTAATTCTATGTAATATGTTAAATAGATTGACCTACCCAAGATGCAATGGCTACTAAAATTCTACCTCTGAGTGCAAACTAACACACGTGTCCATAAAAACTCATTCTCTGGATCCTAAAAAACTGTATGGATAGCAATGGAGTATTGCAATGTTTACTACGATAAAAACAAAATAGAATAAAGGAAATGGCAATGCAACTCCTATTAGACTAGAATGCAATTAAGGGTTAAGGGCCTTTGAGTGAACTGTTAGATATATTTGCTACTTTGTTGCAGGTTGAGGGGGCAGCTAGCTCAGCTGTGTAAGATCATGTAGGCCTGATCTCTCCCTGCTTTCTGTACTGTAGACATTTCCTCTGCCTCCCATATGTATAGTCGCCAATTGGGGGTTCAGCTTCTATTAGGGTTGCTTTAGGTTTTTTGGCACCCACAGGGTTAGTCCATCTGGTAAGTGGGAACTAGTAATTTAGAACTCCCCTCAGAAAGTCATGCTGTATGATTAAACTGCCTGGGGCCTTTTGAATTGGAGTTGGTGATACATCCTAGCAGTGGGTTGGGGCCCTGGCTGTAGACAGAGAGATGAGCAGTGATGAAAATTAAACAGGGAACCACATCCCGAGGTGCGGGCCTGAGGGTGCACTTCTGGGTGAGCGATGGGCCAAAGATCTTGTTTGAATGTCTCTGTAAACAGTGATGTTGTAGCCAGGCTCCCTAAATCCAATCAAGTCTGGGTGCTGACCTTATTGGCATGAATTACCTTTAAGATTGATAATGTTTTATTGCTGTTAAGCCATTTTATAAAATTGACCTGTTTAGCCAAAGTCACTGGTGTCTGTGTGTTATTTGCATTAATATGTATGTTTGTTAGTGTTCGTAGTCAGTAAATGCTAATAGGGCCTTTAATCCCTTAGGTTTAGGACAGGGGGAAATATCAATGTACAAAAACTATTTATTGTTTAATAAAACATGACTTGTAGAGTCACTTACTGATACTATAATGGGTCTTAATGTTTTTTTAGAAAGTCACTGAAGAATGTAGAGTATTTGTGGCACATATAAGGTTTTTTTTTACCACCCATTCCAATCCATACAAATTGTATGAAAAAACAGAGGCGTCACCAGTGTGGGGACAGGAAGGTACTAGCCCCCTAGATTTACAGAAATGAAGATCCTGTACAAAAAAAAAAAAAATATATATATATATACAGGGCTCAAAATTTCTACTAGCCCACTAGCCATTGGCGAGTGAAAATGTAACAGTGGCGAGTGAAAGTTAGTAAGTGAATGTTGGGCTACCTGCTACAATTATTATCTAAAGGGATATTATGTATCCATGAAAGGGAAAGGATATGATATTCCTCTAGGGCTATAGGGACCCCATTAGTGTTTAGACTGTTACTTCTGAGAGGGTAAACAGGGGCAGAGAGAGATTGTAGAGGAAAAGTGAGAGTGGATGAAAAGTAGAGAGAAATGAGAGAGGATAGAGAGTGAAAAAGAAAAGATATGGCCAGAGATTGCAGGGAGGGGGTAAAAAGAGAGACTGGAGAGGAGGCGGGGGAAAAAGACAGATGAGAGATTATAATTATAAAAAAAAATTCCAGGTCTGCTATGACCTCACATTAATGTCAACACTCTCTACATTCTCTCAGTTCAACAACTTCCTTTTCTGTCCAGCTGTTGTCTTCCCCAGAACCTTAGAACTGCTGTGCCCTTATTTTTGTTAATTTACTACTGTATGTAGCATTATTTAATTTATGGTATAAAACAAACAATGTTTAATTATTATTAAATTAAGACTTTTTATCTTATTTTATGCAATAGGATTTTCAGAATGAAGTCCACAAATACTTAGTGAAAGAGTATATCAGTCAAATTATGAAGAGGAAAACAAGTCTGAAGAGGATTCACAGGAAAAAAGCTGCAGAAAAAATGAACCAGGAATCTGAAAAGATAAACAAGTCAGCAGTGGAGTTGGTGAGTAACAGCTAAATGTAGAACACACGATCATTTCCACAGTTTGTATGGATTAAAAAAAAAAAAGCTTACAAATGCTTTACAGTTTGGTTTTTAGTACTGGTAAAAAAATAATATACACAATACACATCATTTATGTACAGTCACAAACTCATCTATTTAGGTGGTGCTTAAGTATTGTATAGATTGTCTATGTCTTTATATTTTAAAGTTATACTCTATCCCTAAAAAAACATAATTTATGTAAGAATTTACCTGATAAATTCATTTCTTTCATATTGGCAAGAGTCCATGAGCTAGTGACATATGGGATATACAATCCTACCAGGAGGGGCAAAGTTTCCCAAACCTCAAAATGCCTATAAATACACCCCTCACCACACCCACAATTCAGTTTAATGAATAGCCAAGAAGTGGGGTGATAAAGAAAGGAGCAAAAAGCATAAACAAAGGAATTGGAATAATTGTGCTTTATACAAAAAAATCATAACCACCATAAAAAGGGTGTGGAACTCCACGCAAGAGTCACTAGAGAGGGAGGGATAAAAAATAAAGACAGCCAATTCCGCTGAAAAAATTAATCCACAACCCAAATCATAAGTTTTAATCTTATAATGAAAAAGAAAAAACTGAAATTATAAGCAGAAGAATCAAACTGAAACAGCTGCCTGAAGAACTTTTCTACCAAAAAATGCTTCTGAAGAAGAAAAAACATCAAAATGGTAGAATTTATTAAATGTATGCAAAGAAGACCAAGTTGCTGCTTTGCAAATCTGATCAACTGAAGCTTCACTCTTAAAAGCCCAGGAAGTGGAAACTGACCTAGTAGAATGAGCTGTAATCCTCTGAGGCGGGGATTTACCCGAGTCCAAATAAGCGTGATGAATCAAAAGCTTTAACCAAGATGCCAAAGAAATGGCAGAAGCCTTCTGACCTTTCCTAGAACCAGAAAAGATAACAAATAGACTAGAAGTCTTCCTGAAAACTTTAGTAGATTCAACATAATATTTCAAAGCTCTCACCACATCCAAAGAATGTAAAGATCTTTCCAAAGAATTCTTAGGATGGGGACAAAAAGAAGGGACAACAATTTCCCTACTAATGTTGTTGGAATTCACAACTTTAGGTAAGAATTTAAATGAAGTCTGCAAAACTGCCTTATCCTGATGAAAAATCAGAAAAGGAGACTCACAAGAAAGAGCAGATAATTCAGAAACTCTTCTAGCAGAAGAGATGGCCAAAAGAAACAACACTTTCCAAGAAAGCAATTTAATGTCCAAAGAATGCATAGACTCAAACGGAGGAGCCTGTAAAGCCTTCAAAACCAAATTAAGATTCCAAGGAGGAGAGATTGATTTAATAAAAAGGCTTGATACGAACCAAAGCCTGTACAAAACAATGAATATCAGGGAGTTTAGCAATTTTTCTGTGGAATAAAACAGAAAGAGCAGAGATTTGTCCTTTCAAGGAACTCCCAGACAAACCCTTATCCAAACCATCCTGAAGAAACTGTAAAATTCTAGGAATTCTAAGAGAATGCCAAGAGAATTTATGACTGAGAAGAACACCATGAAATGTAAGTCTTCCAAACTCGATAATAAATCTTTCTTGAAACAGATTTACGAGCCTGCAACATAGTATTAATCACTAAGTCAGAGAAACCTCTATGACTAAGCACTAAGCGTTCAATTTCCATACCTTCAAATCTAATGATTTGAGATCCTGATGGAAAAACGGACCTTGAGATAGAAGGTCTGGCCTTAGTGGAAGTGGCCATGGTTGGCAACTGGACATCCGAACAAGATCCGCATACCAAAACCTGTGAGCCCATGCTGGAGCCACCAGCAGCACAAATGATTGCTCCATGATGATCTTGGAAATCACTCTTGGAAGAAGAACTAGAGGCGGAAAATATAGGCAGGTGGATAACTCCAAGGAAGTGTCAATGCATCCACTGCTTCTGCCTGAGGATCCCTGGACCTGGACAGGTACCTGGGAAGTTTCTTGTTTAGATAAGATGCCATCAGATCTATTTCTGGAAGCCCCCACATCTGAACAATTTGAAAAAACACATCTGGGTGAAGAGACCACTCTCCCAGATGTAAAGCTTGACGACTGAGATAATCCGCTTCCCAATCATCTATACCTGGGATATGGACTGCAGAAATTAGACAGGAGCTGGATTCTGCCCAAATAAGTATCCGGGATACTTCTTTCATAGCCTGAGGACTGTGAGTCCTACCCTGATGATTGACATATACCACAGTTGTGACTTTGTCTGTCTGAAAACAAATAAATGGCTCTCTCTTCAATAGAGGCCAAAACTGAAGAGCTCTGAGAATCGCACAGAGTTCCAAAATGTTGATTGGTAATCTCGCCTCTTGAGATTTCCAAACAGCTTGTGCTGTCAGAGATCCCCAGACCGCTCCCCAACCTGAAAGACTCGCATCTGTTGTGATCACAGTCCAGGTTGGACGAACAAAAGAGGCCCCTTGAACTATACGATGGTGATCTAACCACCAAGTCAGAGAACATTGGGATTTAAGGATATTAATTGTGATATCCTTGTATAATCCCTGCACCATTGGTTCAGCATACAAAGCTGAAGAGGTCTCATGTGAAAACGAGCAAAGGGGATCTCGTCCGATGCTGAAGTCATAAGACCTAAAACCTCAATGCACATAGCTACTGAAGGGAATGACTGAAGGTTCCGACAGGCTGCAACCAATTTCAGACATCTCTTGTCTGTTAGAGACAAAGTCATGGATACTGAATCTATTTGGAAACCTAAAAAGGTTACCCTTGTCTGAGGGATCAAAGAACTTTTTAGTAAATTGATCCTCCAACCATGTCTTTGAAGAAACAACACTAGTTGATTCGTGTGAGATTCTGCAGAACGTAAAGACTGAGCAAGTACCAAGATATCGTCCAAATAAGGAAACACCGCAGTACCCCGCTCTCTGATTACAGAGAGTAGGGCACCGAGAACCTTTGAAAAGATCCTTGGAGCTGTCGCTAGGCCAAAAGGAAGAGCAACAAATTGGTAATGCTTGTCTAGAAAAGAGAATCTCAGGAACTGATAGTGATCTGGATGAATCGGAATATGAAGATATGCATCCTGTAAGTCTATTGTGGACATATAATGCCCATGCTGAACAAAAGGCAGAATAGTCCTTATTTATTTATTTGAATGTTGATACTCTTACATAACGATTTAAGACTTTTAGATCCAGAACTGGTCTGAATGAATTTTCTTTCTTTGGGACAATGAACAGATTTGAATAAAACCCCAGACCCTGTTCCTGAAAAGGAACTGGCACAATTACCCCAGATAACTCCAGGTCTGAAACACACTTCAGGAAAGCCTGCGCTTTCCCTGGGTTCACTGGAATGCGTGGGAGAAAGAAACTTCTCACAGGCGGTCTTACTCTGAAACCTATTCTGTACCTCTGAGATACAATGTTCTGAATCCAATGATTTTGGACTGAATTTATCCAAACATCCTTGAAAAATTTTAATCTGCCCCCTAACAGCTAAGATGGAATGAGGACCGCACCTTCATGCGGACTTGGGGGCTGGTTTAGATCTCTTAAATGGCTTGGATTTATTCCAGATTGAGGAAGGCTTCCAATTGGAGACAGATTCCTTAGGGGAAGGACTAGGTTTCTGTTCCTTATTTTGTCGAAAGGAATGAAAACGATTAGAAGCTTTAAATTTACCCTTAGATTTTTTATCCTGAGGCAAAAAAGCTCCCTTCCCCCCAGTGACAGTTGAAATTATAGAATCCAACTGAGAACCAAATAATTTATTACCTTGGAAAGAAAGAGATAGCAATGTCGATTTAGAAGTCATATCAGCATTCCAAGATTTAAGCCATAAAGCTCTTCTAGCTAAAATAGCTAAAGACATATATCTAACATCAATTCTGATGATATAAAAAATGTCATCACAAATGAAATTATTAGCATGTTGAATTAATTTATCAATGCTATACACATTATGATCTGATATGTCAGTATATTTATGAAAATCTTAGTAGTGCTATCCAAATAATATATATAAGTTTATGGCAGGGTTATAAACACAATACAAAGAAGTAGAAACCCTTATCAACCATGCACCTACTAGACCATACAATTAATATAAATATCTGAATTCTTTTATTTAGTTAATATCCATAAACATATTGAAGTATATTTGCAATAAAAGGAAATGAAACAAAATGTATATGCGTTTAAACCAACTCTTAAGATATGCTATCCTTCTTACAAAACCCAGAAAAATATACCTTCACAATTTAGCCTTTTATTTATTTAACACAATGGGACTAAAAACCTTTAACATCCAAGCAATACAATTCTAAACAGTGTTTATAAAACAATAGGATAATATATATTCTGCTATTTAATTGCAATTTATCCTAATACAAAATTAACTGACAATACCAGAACTTGTATAGATGAGTTACTTAGCCAATCAGACGCAGATTTAAACAATATATGTATATAGGCTGTGAAATGCTAACTTGAGAAAAACACACTGCTTCTTTAAATCTATTAAATACAAATTAACTATGCATATAACTTATCTTACAAAACCTTGAATACGTTACCAAAGTAAAAAGCAGTCGATATCCGATGTTCCTTGGTAGGAATTATTTTACCTCAGATCACCAATAAGTGTATATCGCAATCAATGAGAAGGGTAGATTCGCTTTGCTCAAGTAAAGTGGTATCTCACACCAGCGGGAACCAGTTACAAGTTTTAGCTTCAGCAGAAAAACTCTGTTTCTCTCCATTGCATTCACTTTTTATTTGGTTTTCCCATCACTGGTAAATTGTGGGTGGCCCTGCGGGAGCTGACCTTCCCATTGGTTATCTGGGAAGTCTAAATCGGATTGGCCCTTGGAAATTTCATTTTTAACAGCCAGAGAGAACCTTCTGGCTGTAGTTCTCGCAACATAACACCAGGTGGCAGCACAAACAGACACAGCAACATTTGAAACAGCTTAAGTCAGTATTTCTATGAAATGGTTATTAATTTTTATCATAATTTACTGCGACAACTATTCATAATATTTGTTTTGGATAAGTTATATCTTAATGAATTTTCTGATCATTTTGATATGAAACATCACATATCTAACATTATATTAAAATAACTTATATTTCATAGTTATATCACATCAAATATATATCTCATAGTCATATCACATCAAAGTAACTTCCATATTTTCATCTCACTATATTTTAAAAGATGTATGTGAAACTTTATAAACATTTATTTGTATGTTTATATGATATGACTTAATTCATTTCATGCGGCATTCCGTCTCTTTCTAAGATTGATGCTCATGACCAATGGTTGTCTGCAATAAAAATAGAAATAATTATTAGAGATGATCCAATCATTAGTATGTGTATGGTCCATAAGTATTTATTTATATTCTTAAAAACACAGAGGCTAAGTAAGATCTTTTGTGTTTTCAAAACATATATATCATTTCTATGTATATCTGAATTTATCTGTCTGAAAAATATAAGCAAAAACAGAGGTTATTACACATTTTTGACTGACTAAAACAGTTACCTCCCAAGCTTAGCAAATACCCATGTAATAATAATATAGAATTTAGACAATTTCCCAAATTTCTATATTTAATACATTCTGGGGCATGTATTTAAACAGAGAGAGAAAAAAAAATGTTTATTTGCTGTCTGCTTACGTGAACTTCCAGAGTCACACCTTAGCATTTGTCTGTGTTTTCCAAGGCCTTTATTGCTCCACATGGGGTCAATCCATGAGGAGTTGTAAGAGTCTTTAAAACAGCATATTTCCTGTTTAGCCAGCAGTGCAGATGTGTATTTAAAAATTAACACCATGTGCATAAAAGCTGTCTCTCCATGATTTTGATCAGTTCCAAAAGGGTAATTCAGACATTTCGTCTCCATATATTTGCCTGTATCCTGAAACTATGTTATATTTTAGTTCCTTGCTAAATTATACAATTGCATAATTTAACATATTGAGTGTGTGATATCTCCCAGAGATAATCCTTTGTTCTCCTTTCAGCCAAGAATGTCTCCTGTGCAATTGGAGTGGGGGAGATCTAATCCTTTGTCCTACAGACCATGTTCATATCCACAGATCTATTAAATAAAGACAAATATACCTCTATATATTATTTAATAATATTTCAAATACCTTGACATAAATCCCCCTTTCCAATTCAAAAATATGTAGGACACATGTATTTGAATTGGATCAAAGTTAGTGGTATTTGGTGAGGATGTTGACCGTACACATCATGGACAGTCTTCTATGTAGATAGTCTGTCAATTTTGAACCTTCATGTTTATCAGTTAGGCATCTTTAAACTATAGTATGTCTTTAGTTCATTTGGGGATATGACACTTCATTCTCCCTCTATGACTTGTAGTTGGGATCTGGGATGACACGCTCGCAATTGATTGATATGGGCCCATTTATCTATGAAACTTTCATTTTTGGGGATCCGTATTTTATAGGCCACTGGAGATATTTTGTCAGTAATGACGAAAGGACCTTTCCATGAGGGAAGAAATTTCTTCTCCCTAACCTGATCTCTTCCAAAGTTATAAAGATAAACTTTATCATTTATTTCATATTCCTTTTTGGATGTTTTGAGATCATAATAGGTTTTAGTGGCAGTTGCGGCTCTTTCTAAATTCCTTTGAGCAAATGCAAAGGCATATTGCAGGTGTTTTCTTAAGTTCTCCACATATTGATGTGTATTAGCAGCGTTTATCAAGTTTTGGTCTGATGTACGGTATAGCAGATGCTGAGGTAGAACCATTCTTCTACCAGTCATCAGTTCAAAAGGTGACATCTTGGTAGCACTACTTGGAGTTGCTCTTAATGCCATTAAGACTAGAGGTAGTTTTACATCCCAGTCTTTACCTGTTTCACTCACAAACTTTTTGAGGATTTTAACAATGGACTGGTTGTAACGCTCTACACCACCACTTGAGGCAGCTCTATAAGCAATATGGAGCTTTCTTTTAACCCCTAGTATTTTCCACATTTTTGTCATCACTTCGCTAGTGAAGTGGGTCCCCCGATCTGACTCGATTCTTTGGGGCAGACCAAATCTGGAAAATACATGGTTGATGAGCAATGCTGCACATGTTTCAGCACTATTGTTAGGTGCACTAATGCACTCTACCCATTTAGTGAACAGGCATGTCACGGTTAACATGTATTTGTTACCTCTTGATGATCTTGTTACTGGGCCAATAAAATCAATTTGTATATCTGACCATGGCATTACCATCCCCCTTTTCTGCAATGGCGCTCTATGCGTTGGTGCAGTGGGTTGGAACTGTGGACAGATTAAACACCCTTGACAGTAGGTTTGAACATCTTTCAACATGTGTGGCCAAAAAGCATAATCACGCAATATTTCATACGTGAGTTT
The DNA here is from genome assembly GCF_027579735.1 of Bombina bombina. Classification (NCBI taxonomy): domain Eukaryota; kingdom Metazoa; phylum Chordata; class Amphibia; order Anura; family Bombinatoridae; genus Bombina; species Bombina bombina. Next base: position 63,028,921 of record NC_069499.1, on the reverse strand, counting down.
GGCACCCCGATGACCAGATGTGGGAGCATCATGGGCATGTTGAAGCATTAGACCTCTGAACTTGGTGGGTACTACCCACTGCTGGATGCCAGTTTTGGAGGTTCTAATTAACAAACCATCCTGTAACTTGAATTGTGATCTAGATTTCATTAAGATTCTAAGATCTTCTTTGCCAATGCAATCATCTTTTGAGATGGGGTTGCTTTCAGGATCTTCTATGTGTTTATAGAAGATGCCTACAATGGGGTCTTCTTTTTGACTAGTGATCAGGTCCTCACTAGGAGAATCCTGACTCCATTGTACCAAATTAGGCTCACTCTGTTGTTTTGCCTGGTTTCTGGTAATGGCTTCTACCTGAATTGCACCCATTAAGTGGTCAATATTAAGGAGTTCTCCAGTTATGGCTCCTTGTTTGGCTAATGAATCCGCAAGGTCATTGCCTTCCTTATCCGGACCTAGAATTCTGGAATGACCCTTGGTCTTTTTCCAGTGTATGGTTAAATCATTGGATACTACCAGATTATCAATCTCGCAGAACAATTTGCCATGCTTGACTGGTTTGTTATTGCTTTTCTGCATGCCATTTCTTTTCCAAGTTGGCAGGTATTCAACAAAACTGTCACGCACATAATTTGAGTCAGTTATGATCACAAATTCATGAATACCATGTTCAATAGCCATTCCAATGGTTTTGAAAACAGCAGTTAGTTCAGCAACTTGACTGGATCTTGGTCCAATGTTGAAACCTATAGATATATTTGGGAATCCATTTGCCCCCGTTATACCAATGCCAGCGACTAATCTGCGCTCATTATCAATAGTGGCATGGTAAGAACAACCATCAACATATACCCAAGGTAATGTTTGACAATGGTCCTCATTGTACATTTTATATGGGGAAAGCAATTGTTCTTCCAAAAAATCATCTTCTGATAATTCTTCCCCAGGATTTCTAGCAGTACAGTCGTGGAGCTCAGCAAGCCCTTGTGCGACTGGATTCTTTTTATTCTGCTTGTAGCGAATTTCTAAGGGCCAGCCTTGTAAGGAAAGAGTCCACGCTGTTATGCGGCTATTAGACAAATTCCCATCTCTTATTTTCTCACTTTGCAAATATAGCAAAGGCTGGTGGGCCGTTTCCACAATAATTTTCTCGCCCTGTATATAGCTGCGGAAATTTTGTAGAGCCCATACAGTAGATAAGAGGGCTTTTTCGCAATCGCTAAATTTTATTTCTACTGGGGATAGATTTTTGCTCGCATAAGCAATGGCTTTGTTCAAATTATCATGCTTTTGGTATAACACAGCACTCATGCTTATATCTGTGTAACCTGTCTCTAAGAAGAAAGGTTTACCACCTTCAGGGTACGCTAAGCAAGGTGCTTGAGTGAGTTTTCTCTTCAGCTCTCTGATGGCTGTCTCTTGAGACTCACTCCAGTGCCATTTCACATCTTTCTTTAGAAGAAGTAGTAGTGGTTTAGCTAATTCCGCATAATTATCAATGAATTTGCGAGAATAATTCGTCATACCCAGGAATGATCTCAATTCCTTTAAGTTAGTTGGGTTTTTAGAATTCACTATAGCTTCCACCTTTTTCTTCTGGGGATTTAATCCATCAGAGGTAACTTCATGTCCCAAGAAGTTTACACGAGTGCGGCACCATTGAGCTTTTTGCAGGGATAATTTGACACCTGCCCTTTTAAGTTGGCTGAGGACGTGTTTAAGCTCTGCAATGTGTTTTTCAAAGTCTGTGCTTTTGATTAAAACATCATCCACATAAGATAAGGTCCCCCTTTCCAGTGCGTCAGGCATAGCCTTATGCATGAATACAGCAAATTCATGTCCAGAATTTATGTATCCAAATGGAAGTCTCTGGAATGCATACTGAATCTTTTGGAAGGAGAATGCTAGCTTATATTGGTCCTCTTCATGTACCTTTATGGTCCAATATCCCTGTGCACAATCAATGGCAGTGAATATTTTGGATCCCTGCATTTGTGCTAGGCACTGGTCAATGTATGGTACAGGCCAGCCAGACATGTATACTCGTTTGTTTAGCTGTCTTAAGTCAGCACACAAACGCCATTGTCCATTGGGCTTAAGGACACCTAGAATAGGATTATTATAAGAGCTGTGCACCTGTCTGATAATACCTCTTTCTTCCAAATTCCTTATGATCTCTGCAAGAGAATCATATGAGGCTAAGGGAAGTCTGTATTGTTTGACAAATACAGGTGGCGCATTAGGATCTGTTTGTATTCTTGCAATGTGTAAGTCTGTGGTACCACAGTCATAAGAATCCTTAGCGAAAATATCCTTGTACTCCATCAGGAGTTCTCGCAGCTGTTGGCGTTCATCATCGCTAGAACAGCCATTAGCTAAGGATATTTGCTCTTCGACTATTTGCTGAAATCCTGGAAAGATTTCAGGCTGTCCTATTTCATAGGCTTCTTCCAGTCTAGAGGTGAGATCCCCTTGATTATAATTTACATTGCTCCCATGACTCTGGGTATTGGGGTAATCTTGCTGTTTGATTGGCTGATCAAACACCAGAGAGGCTTCTTCAATTTTACAGATGCCTTCCTCTGAGCTGAAGGGATAAATAGACTGAATATTAAATAGACCCTCTGGCATAGATGCAAAGGATTGTTCTATTAATTGTTCTTCAGTTAGGTATCCTTCAGGTATTAGCCCAATTACATTATTCTGGAATCCAAAAGTGTAATAACTTGATTCCAGTGCATATCCTATGGTAGTTCCCTTGGATAATGTTATATCCTGTGGGGTCATGTTATGCACAATAATATTTATTGGAACAGTTCCAATATTCACCATAGGAGTGTAGGTTACTGAGACACCCAGATTTTGTATTCTATGGGAGAGGCAAATCAGTGTTTCAGAAGTTTTTAATTTCTGACCTCTCTTTACCTGTAAGGGTAAAAGAAATTTATCAGCCCCAGCAGGAATTATAACATCGCTAGATACCTGCATATTCACAGCATATGACAATTGCTGGTTTGATTTCAGGGCTGCATTTTCATCCTGAAATACTTCAGGGTCCCCCTTTAACCTGCTCCAGAGGCAAGAATTAATCAAATCTATTTGTATGGCATATCTATGTAAGATATCATTGCCAATGTATATTTGATTATGGGGAGTATTTAAAACTAAAAACAGGTGCTTCACTGACTTATTACCAATAGAGATAGATAATAAGCACTTAGCTGTGATGTTATAGCTTTCAGACCTGTCATCCAGGCCGTTGACACAGTGGTCTTGGGGAGAAAGATATTTAATCACTTTAGGTTCAGCTATTTGCGCTAATAAACCTTCGCTTATATAGCTAGCTTCCTGTTTTAAATTTATTTTAGCATACTTGGTTTTACCAAGGTCATGCACTTGTATAGGGATAAATAGATCCTCTTTAACTCTCTCAATCCCTGTGAGGTATTGAGCATGGTCTCCCCCTTTAGGGATTTTAGGATCCCCCTTGTGGAGTGATATGGTTAATATATCGCCATCTAGGGAGATATTCGCTATTTTTCCGGGCGAAATTTTAAAAGTATTACCATCAGAGCCACTAAAAGGAGTCTGATCATCTATTTGTAGAATAGTGATTTCAGGTGTAGAGTTATTCCTGAAATGAATCTCCACAGCATCTGGTTTCTCTTCCACCACGTGACAGCTGTGTCGGGTGCGAGATGTACCAGATTTTTCATAATTGATAGGCCGTTTAACTTGCGACCAAATTACATTATTTATGCAATCAATTATGGTGCTTAATCGTTTCAGGAGATCACTACCAATAATTAAACGATCAGTTGGCAGATCCACTATAATGACAGGGTGTCTTATGACCCTGTTCCCCAATTTAAATTTTAACCAGGCAGTACCGTAGACTTTTAGGGAGTCACCCCCAACACCTATTAGAGAACCGTCAAATTCTCTTATTTTGGGTTTGTGGGGTGTTAGCTCATTTAGCTGTGTGTAGTACCTGTGGGATAAGATAGTTGCCTGTGACCCAGTGTCAATTAATCCCCTGATAGGGTTGGAGACTGAATCTTGCAGCTCAACTAGTACATAATATCTTCCTGCAGTTTCTATCATTTCACACATAAAATTTGCATTCTTGTACATCTGTGGGCTTCGCCACGTTTTACCTGGATCCGCTGCGTCATTCGATGCAGAGGAAATTTCATACCTACCTGTTTCCCCTATGACAAGGTCAGCTGGGTTCTTGTGTACTGCATCTGTGGAAATAATGTTAAGAGAACACTGCAGAGGAAAAGTTTGGTTAATTTTTCCCGGCTGATATCGCTCATTGTCACAGCTAATTTGTCCGTTTCCGGTCTGTGGGGAGATAACATGATTAGTATCATTGATATTTATTACTACATTTTGTATATCTCTCCCCTCCCCTTCAGGTGATACTGCAGTATTTATGACTGTGCCTGTGGTCCACTGCTGACCACTGGCTGTACCCCTAAAAAAGTATTGTTCGGTTGCTGAGCCGTAGATTTTTGACTCATATTAGCGATTTGTTCGCTCAACCGATTTAATTGGGTAAACAGCATATCTACCTGATTGTACAAGTTACCTCTACCCCTGGGCCTATCTCTTGGTGCCCCATTGTACTGATTCCTGGACCATTGGGTTCCCTCAGAATCAGGGCCACTATTTCTATTCTGGCGTGGTTGCCCCTGGGGTTCAGCTTGTTCAGCATTAGTACTTTGGGGAGCATTATATACCTGGGGTGTCTGGTTACCCTGAGAATATCTTCGCCGTCTATTGTATCTACCCTTGCGCGGATACCAATTATTTGGTGAGTATTCTCTTTGTGAGTAATTATTCACCTGATTATGTCCCCCACTTTGGTTATAGTCTCCCTGCGCCTCAACCTGTGTAGGGGGAGGGGCAGAATTAAACCTCTGTGGAGATGGCCTGTTTTGACTGGCCACCTCTGCATAAGTTCTCTTGTTAGACTCCAAATTGAGGGGTTTAGGTGACACCCTAGTTTCTGCTACAATTTTGGGTTTTGATTCCTTTTTAACCCCCTGCTCACTGGACTGCTGAATAGAGTATAATTTTGTACTCTCTTTGATCAGCCATTCCAATGAGCAGTCCTCATCAAAATCTCTAGCTAAGTTAATTTTGATGGGTGTAGGCAGTGCTTCAAAAAATAAATTTACAAATTCTGAGCCGTCAAATTTGGGATTATCTTCAGCCATACTGTACGCATTTTTCAATACAGAAAGGAATTCGATTGGACTCTGATTCGCACGACACTTTAAACCATATACCGCTATCTTCGCGGCAGTTTTAGTGCAATATTGCCCGAATTCTTTTCTGCATTGTCGTTTTACCCCATTCCAGGAATGAATATTCATATCCTTTAGTGAGGCAAAGAATTTGTGATGCTTACTGTCAAATACCCAAGGTAGAAATTCAATTTTCAATTTCTCACTTGTAACATTCATTATAGCTAACGCATTTTCAAAAGCCTGTAAATGATCAATTACAGATGTTGTTCCCTTATTGGAGAATATAGGTACTGCGCGTTGTACGAAGGTGATTATTTTATGGGAATCATAGACTTTATCAGACTTATTTTGGGACTCTCTGTTAGAGTTTCCCTCCCCCGCATCAGCTGCGCTACAGCTGTCCTCTGGATTTACATCCTGAGGGGATTGTCTATTTGGGAAATCTACTTCTGACCCGTTAGGGGTCATTTGTCTATGTTGTTCTATATATTTTCGTACCTCGTCCCTTACGCGTTCGCTAAAGGAGTTAGCATTATCTGTATTATTCTCACTGCTAATATAGGGGTTTTCATTATGGCGATATGACCTTTTTAAATCGCTTAATTCTCTCTGGCTTTGCGCAAGCTGTTTATTTAAATCTTGTATCTGCGCGATTAAGTCCATATTGTGCTTATCTAAGGTGGCTAGGTTTTGGGCAAATTCATCCATTTTATTTTTGGCTATTTTTAAACCCTCTTCGCGTCTGCGCGAGGAACGAATACTATTTTCTAGCTCCTGTATTTGCAATCGTTTGTCTGTGACACAAAACGACATTTCGTCAATTATGCATATTAAAAGGGGCCAGGATTTTAGTATTAGTTCGTCTCGCTTTTTGGGAGCTTCGCATTGATTAATCATTAATAATTCCTGGAAGAATTCATTCTCTTCATTCCACATATTATTATTAACGGTAATATTTTTAGCCCTAGTTTCAAGCATATCCATAAAATCATTTAATTCACCCGCAATATTAAACTTCCCTTTAAGGTAACTTAAGATATCTTTCTTAAGGACCTGACCTTTAGTAATAGGTATGGTTATGGGACCAATTTCATTGCTATGTATAGAATTAAATGAGTCACTTCTGGCTACAGACATTATTATATTGGTTTAGTACTTAGTTAAACTAAAACGCTAATACAATTTTTGCCAATAAAAAGAGAGAAGGAAAATTTTTATATTTCAAAAAAAAAATATTATTAATTTTGAAATATGAAAAATTAATATTCCAAAATATGAGAAATTAATATTTTTGATTAACTTTGAAAATATGAAAAATCAATATTTTTGATTAATTTTGAAATATGAAAAATTAATATTTTTATTAATTTTTCAAAATTAATCTTTAATAATATTTCAAGATATTAATGTCAATCTCGAAATATGAAAATTAATATTTCAACTTTTCAAAAAAAATTATATCTTCGAAATATGAATTTTTTTTTTTTTCTCTTTTATAATAATTTCTATTTACTTACAAATATATTATATCAATTATGATGGAATATTAATAAATCTCAGCAGTGCCTCCAATTATTATGTCAGTATATTTATGAAAATCTTAGTAGTGCTATCCAAATAATATATATAAGTTTATGGCAGGGTTATAAACACAATACAAAGAAGTAGAAACCCTTATCAACCATGCACCTACTAGACCATACAATTAATATAAATATCTGAATTCTTTTATTTAGTTAATATCCATAAACATATTGAAGTATATTTGCAATAAAAGGAAATGAAACAAAATGTATATGCGTTTAAACCAACTCTTAAGATATGCTATCCTTCTTACAAAACCCAGAAAAATATACCTTCACAATTTAGCCTTTTATTTATTTAACACAATGGGACTAAAAACCTTTAACATCCAAGCAATACAATTCTAAACAGTGTTTATAAAACAATAGGATAATATATATTCTGCTATTTAATTGCAATTTATCCTAATACAAAATTAACTGACAATACCAGAACTTGTATAGATGAGTTACTTAGCCAATCAGACGCAGATTTAAACAATATATGTATATAGGCTGTGAAATGCTAACTTGAGAAAAACACACTGCTTCTTTAAATCTATTAAATACAAATTAACTATGCATATAACTTATCTTACAAAACCTTGAATACGTTACCAAAGTAAAAAGCAGTCGATATCCGATGTTCCTTGGTAGGAATTATTTTACCTCAGATCACCAATAAGTGTATATCGCAATCAATGAGAAGGGTAGATTCGCTTTGCTCAAGTAAAGTGGTATCTCACACCAGCGGGAACCAGTTACAAGTTTTAGCTTCAGCAGAAAAACTCTGTTTCTCTCCATTGCATTCACTTTTTATTTGGTTTTCCCATCACTGGTAAATTGTGGGTGGCCCTGCGGGAGCTGACCTTCCCATTGGTTATCTGGGAAGTCTAAATCGGATTGGCCCTTGGAAATTTCATTTTTAACAGCCAGAGAGAACCTTCTGGCTGTAGTTCTCGCAACATAACACCAGGTGGCAGCACAAACAGACACAGCAACATTTGAAACAGCTTAAGTCAGTATTTCTATGAAATGGTTATTAATTTTTATCATAATTTACTGCGACAACTATTCATAATATTTGTTTTGGATAAGTTATATCTTAATGAATTTTCTGATCATTTTGATATGAAACATCACATATCTAACATTATATTAAAATAACTTATATTTCATAGTTATATCACATCAAATATATATCTCATAGTCATATCACATCAAAGTAACTTCCATATTTTCATCTCACTATATTTTAAAAGATGTATGTGAAACTTTATAAACATTTATTTGTATGTTTATATGATATGACTTAATTCATTTCATGCGGCATTCCGTCTCTTTCTAAGATTGATGCTCATGACCAATGGTTGTCTGCAATAAAAATAGAAATAATTATTAGAGATGATCCAATCATTAGTATGTGTATGGTCCATAAGTATTTATTTATATTCTTAAAAACACAGAGGCTAAGTAAGATCTTTTGTGTTTTCAAAACATATATATCATTTCTATGTATATCTGAATTTATCTGTCTGAAAAATATAAGCAAAAACAGAGGTTATTACACATTTTTGACTGACTAAAACAGTTACCTCCCAAGCTTAGCAAATACCCATGTAATAATAATATAGAATTTAGACAATTTCCCAAATTTCTATATTTAATACATTCTGGGGCATGTATTTAAACAGAGAGAGAAAAAAAAATGTTTATTTGCTGTCTGCTTACGTGAACTTCCAGAGTCACACCTTAGCATTTGTCTGTGTTTTCCAAGGCCTTTATTGCTCCACATGGGGTCAATCCATGAGGAGTTGTAAGAGTCTTTAAAACAGCATATTTCCTGTTTAGCCAGCAGTGCAGATGTGTATTTAAAAATTAACACCATGTGCATAAAAGCTGTCTCTCCATGATTTTGATCAGTTCCAAAAGGGTAATTCAGACATTTCGTCTCCATATATTTGCCTGTATCCTGAAACTATGTTATATTTTAGTTCCTTGCTAAATTATACAATTGCATAATTTAACATATTGAGTGTGTGATATCTCCCAGAGATAATCCTTTGTTCTCCTTTCAGCCAAGAATGTCTCCTGTGCAATTGGAGTGGGGGAGATCTAATCCTTTGTCCTACAGACCATGTTCATATCCACAGATCTATTAAATAAAGACAAATATACCTCTATATATTATTTAATAATATTTCAAATACCTTGACAGATACTTGTTGCGCTAAAGTTTCCAACCAAACAGTTGAGGCAGCTGCAACTTTTTGGTTGGAAATAGCAGGCCTAAGAAGATGGCCTGAACATAAATAAGCTTTCCTTAGATAAGATTCAAGCTTCCTATCTAAAGGATCTTTAAAAGAAGTACTATCTTCCTTAGGAATAGTAGTACGTTTAGCAAGAGTAGAGATGGCCCCATCAACTTTGGGGATCTTTTCCCAAAACTCCAATCTATCAGTAGGCAAAGGATAAAAAATTTTAAACCTTGAAGAAGGAGTAAAAGAAGTACCCAGTCTATTCCATTCCTTAGAAATCATATCTGAAATAGCATCAGGAACTGGAAAAAATCTCTGGAATAACTGCATGAGGTTTATAAACCGAATTTAAACGTTTACTAGTTTTAGTATCAAGAGGACTAGTCTCCTCCATATCTAATGCAATCAACACTTCTTTTAATAAAGAACAAATATACTCCATTTTAAATAAATAAGAGGATTTTTCATAGTCAATATCTGAGGCAGGATCCTCTGAATCAGACAGATCCTCATCAGAGATAGATAAATCAGTATGTTGTCAGTCATTAGAAAAATCATCAACTCTATGAGAAGTTTTAAAAGACCTTTTACGTTTATTAGAAGGCAGAATGGCAGACAAAGCCTTCAGAAATAAATTCTCTTAAATTTACAGGAATATCCTGAGCATTAGATGTTGATGGACCAGCAACATGTAATGAACTACTACTGATGGAAACATTCTCTGCATGTAAAAGTTTATCATGACAACTACTACAAACCACAGCTGGAGGAACAGTTACCACAAGTTTACAACAAATGCACTTAGCTTTGGTAGAACCGATATCAGGCAGCAGGATTCCAGTAGTAGATTCTGAGACAGGATCAGATTGAGACATCTTGCAGTATGTAAAAGAAAAAACAATATATAAAGCAAAATTATCAATTTCCTTATATGACAGTTTCAGGAATGGGAAAAAATGCAAACAGAATAGGCCTCTGACATAGAAAAAAAGACCAGAGGCAAAAGGAATGAGGTCTTAAATAATAATAAAAAAAAATGTTTGGCGCCAAGTATGACGCACCACAAACTGAAAAACATTTTTTGGCGCCAAAAACATCCGGAACTCGAGCGTCATAGATGACGCAACCTCGTAAAAAGATTTGGTGCCAACTAAGACACCGGAAATTACGAATTTGCGTCAACAAACGTAATTTTCGCGCTAAAAAAGTCTTGCGGCAAGAATGACGCAATAAATTATAGCATTTTGCACTCTTGTGAGCCTAATACAGCCCGCAATTTAGAAGAGTCAATTTGAAAACCTCAGGTAAGAATTTTTTTTTTATATAAAGCATTTCCCAGATATGAAACTGACAGTCTGCAAAAAGGAAATATACTGATAAACCTGAATCATGGCAAATATAAGTACAAACATATATTTAGAACTTTATATATAAAGTGCCAAACAATAGCTGAGAGTGTCTTAAGTAAAAGAGACATACTTACCAAAAGACACCCATCCACATATAGCAGATAGCCAAAGCAGTACTGAAACAAAAATCAGTAGAGGTAATGGTATATAAGAGTATATCGTCGATCTGAAAAGGGAGGTAGGAGATGAATCTCTACGACCGATAACAGAGAACCTATGAAATAGATCCCTGTTAGGAAGACCATTGTATTCAATAGGTGATACTCCCTTCACATCCCTCTGACATTCACTGTACTCTGAGAGGAACCGGGCTTCAACATGCTGAGAAGCGTATATCAACGTAGAAATCTAGCACAAACTTACTTCACCACCTCCATAGGAGGCAACGTTTGTAAAACTGAATTGTGGGTGTGGTGGGGGGTGTATTTATAGGCATTTTGAAGTTTGGGAAACTTTGCCCCTCCTGGTAGGATTGTATATCCCATACGTCACTAGCTCATGGACTCTTGCCAATTACATGAAAGAAAGGAGACCTATTTCAAAGCCATAGAGCCCAACTATCTAGTGATGAACCTTGCAAACACTTGCCAAGACCTGGCAGAGAATTTGCCCATGTTCAGCCCAGTAACCAAAGGGGTGTATAAAGGTGTATACTCATTTAACAATAAGGAAAACAATATTTTTTTTAATTTCATTCTTAAGTAAAAATTACACAGCATTTTTTGTGTACATTTTTTTTGAACAAGCAGTGCAGTTGTATTACTATTTTTTACTGTATGCATTAAATATTTTTTTTCTTTAGTAATTTTTGTCCGAATCAAATTTTTACAGAAAATACTATTTTTGCAGGAGAATTTTGTAACAATCTTTAATGTGATTTAACAATCTTTTTATACTGGGTCTTTTTATTTCAATATTTCATTTATTCATTGCACATCATTTTAAATTACTATCTTTGTGAGCCCTATTTTAATGCATGCATCTCCGTCAAATACTTAAAAGGCGGGAACACCCTTTTACGAGACTGTTTTCAAGATAAAAACTGACTATGAAAGATATAGGGCCACCATTTACACATTAGCTGTCTTTTTTGAAGACTATGGGGCCTATTTATCAAAGGTCTGTCGGACCTGATCCGACAGTGCGGATCCGGTTCGACAGACCTCTCTGAAAGCGAAGAGCAATACGCTCTCCGTATTCAGCATTGCACCAGCAGCTCTTTTGAGCTGCTGGTGCAACGCCGCCCCCTGCAGATTCGCGGACAATTGGCCAACAGCAGGGGGGTGTCAATCAACCCGATCGTACTCGATGGGGTTGAATTGCGGCTATGTGTGTCAGCCTGCTCAGAGCAGGCGGACAGGTTATGGAGCAGCGGTCTTTAGACCACTGCTTTATAACTGCTGTTTCTGGTGAGCCTGCAGGCTCGCCAGAAACACGGGGCATCAAGCTCCATCCGGAGCTTGATAAATGGGCCCCCAAATCACTACTCATAAACAGCAATCTAACTTTATAAGACCTTTAACACCATATGAAATATGTTGCACAATCTGTAAACCGTCACAATATTTATTATCACTATTTTATAAGTTATTATTAGACTCCGACTCTCGCTCAATTCCCCCATATATTAGTAAATGGGAAGAAGACCTGCAGGTTTCATTTAAAGCTAAAGAGTGACAGCAAATTCTCACTAACACCACAAAAAGTTCTATATCACTGCAAACATTAGAGACTAATATTGTTAGTGACCCTAAGTACCTTACACGTATTATGCCCCGGGGTCTCAGAAAGATGTTGGAGGAACTATGGAGAGAGGGGTACCCTATTACATATTTGGTGGAATTGTCCGTTAGCAACCTTTTAGGACTCTCTTCACAAGATGATCACACTTTTGCTTAAAGGGACAGTAAACACAAGAATTTTTGTTGTTTAAAAAGGTAGATAATCCCTTTATTACCCATTCCCCAATTTTGCATAACTAACACAGTTATAATATACTTTTTACCTCTGTGAATACTTTGTATCTAAGCCTCTGCAAACTGCCCACTTATTTCAGTTCTTTTGACAGACTTGCATTTTTAGCCAATCAGTGCTGACTCCTAGGAGCTTCACGTGCCTGAGCTCAATGTTATCTATATGAAACACATGAACTAATGCCCTTTAGTGGTGAAAAACTGTCAAAATGATTTCAGATTCGAGGCAATCTTCAAGGTCTAAGAAATTAGCATATGAACCTCCTAGATTTAGCTTTCAACTAAGAATACCAAGAGAACAAAGCAAAATTGGTAATAAAAGTAAAATGGAAAGTTGTTTAAAATTACATGCCCTATTTAAATCATGAAAGATTTTTTTTTTACTTTACTGTCCCTTTAACTACTCTATACCTAAATCTCCAATAATCTATCTTTTAAATGGCAAAGTTGTCGTGTGAGTTCCATTTAGTACTCTTTAAAATACTAGTGAACTCAGTGAAGAAATGAATTACAAGGAGCACCGTAACTCCCTAAAATGCCTGCAAAAAAAAAACCTAACACCTCGCATTCTATTGGCTGATCCAATCAGCCAATCGGATTGAACTTCAATCCGATTGGCTGATTAAATCAACCAATCGGATTTTTCCTACCTTAATTCCGATTGGCCTATCAGCCAATCGGAATTCGAGGGACGCCATCTTGGATGACGTCATTTAAAGGAACCGTCATTCGTCGTTAGTCCGTCGGCTAGGAAGGATGCTCCGCGCCAGAGGTCTTCAAGATGGAGCTGCTCCTCGTCGGATGGATGAAGATAGAAGATGCCGCTTGGATGAAGATGTCTGCCGGTCCGGATGTCCTCTTCTGCCCGGATAGGATGAAGACTTCTGCCGGTCCGGATGTCCTCTTCTGCCCCATGGGATGACCACTGGTGCCTGGCTGGGTGAAGACTGCTCAAGGTAGGGTGATCTTCAATGGGGTAGTGTTAGGTTTTATTAAGGGGGGATTGGGTGGGTTTTAGAGTAGGGGTGTGTGGGTGGTGGGTTGTAATGTTGGGGGGGGGGTATTGTCTTTTTTTTACAGTTAAAAGAGCTGATTACTTTGGGGCAATGCTCCGAAAAAAAGCCCTTTTAAGGGCTATTTGTAATTTTGTATAGGGTAGGGCATTTTATTATTTTGGGGGCTTTTTTATTTTATTAGGGGGCTTAAATTAGGTGTAATTAGTTTAAACTTCTTGTAATTTTGTTTTATTTTCTGTAATTTAGTGTTTGTTTTTGTAATATAGTTTATTTAATTTAATTGTATTTTATTTTAGCTAATTGTAGTTAATTAATTTAATTTATTTATTGATAGTGTAGTGTTAGGTGTAATTGTAACTTAGGTTAGGATTTATTTTACAGGTAATTTTGCAATTATTTTAACTAGGTAGCTATTAAATAGTTATTAACTATTTAATAGCTATTGTACCTAGTTAAAATAACTACAAAGTTGCCTGTAAAATAAAAATAAATCCTAAAATAGCTACAATGTAATTATTAATTATAATGTAGCTATCTTAGGGTTTATTTAATAGGTAAGTATTTAGTTTTAAATAGGAATCATTTAGTTAATAATAGTAATATTATTTAGATTTATTTAAATAATAATTAAGTTAGGGGGGTGTTAGGGTTAGACTTAGGTTTAAGGGCTATTAAATTTAATGTAGGTGGCGGCGGTGTAGGGGGGTCAGATTAGAGGTTAATATATTTAATGTAGGTGGCGGCAGTGTAGGGGGGTCAGATTAGGGGTTAATACATTAAATGTAGGTGGCGGCGGTGTAGGGGGTCAGATTAGGGGTTAATAAATTTAATGTAGGTAGCGGCAGTGTAGGGGGGTCAGATTAGGGGTTAATAAATTTAATGTAGGTGGCGGCGGTGTAGGGGGGTCAGATTAGGGGTTAATAAATTTAATGTAGGTGGCGGCGGGGTCTGGGAGCGGCAGTTTAGGGGGTTAAACACTTTATTTAGGTGCGGCGGTTTAGGGGTTCATACTAGGATAGGTTTATTGCGGTGTGGGCTATGGCGGTTTAGGGGTTAATAATTAGGCTTATTGCGTTGTGGGGGGTTGTCGGTCTAGGGGTTAATACATTGCGGATATAGGGGTATACGTGTCGGGCTTATTTTTGGGAGGCAGGTTAGACAGTTACGGGAGATTTGATATTTTAGTTAGTTTTCTTAGGCGCCGGCAGTTTCTAAAGTGCCGTAAATCACTGGCGACTCCAGAAATTTGTAGTTACGCTCATTTCTGGACATCGCTAGTTTATCCGACTTACGGCACTTTAGCAACTGCCGGTGCCATATATGTAATACCCCAATGTGCGAGGTGAAATTACGGGTGGCGCGGGTTCCCTCGCTTGCGCCGAAAACTACGCCGTATATCGGATCGCGCCCTTTATTGCTAAACAATTTTAACCATCTGAGCCTTCAGCAAGTTGTAATATTTTTGCTGGTGGTGTGTATATATAGGTGTGTATTTATGTATTTATATGTGTATTTATATGTATTTATGTGTTTGTGTTTATATATGTTGGATAAATGGCGCCAATAGACTTGCTCGACACAGGGCTGCAACAAACCCTCAATTTGTATAAAGAGCAATATCTGCAAAGCGCAATAAAGAATGGATAAATCTTGTTTCGTATACTTTCAAATTAAAACCAATTCACTATGCCTATGAAGGGAGACAGATTTCTTTGCCACTATGTAAGGATTTTGGAATATAGATAAGGTTAAAGAGATACTGTCTGGAACAGAATAATTTTTTATCAGCAGCCTTTCTCAACCGTACACAACTGTCCCTAACTGGATCATCCTATCCTCTTAAGGGACATTTTATCTCCTTCATAAAGGTATAGTTCACACTGCACAAAGGACACTGTCGCTGGCAGTCGATCAATTTGTGGTTCAAATCAATTGTAATTTAGGCTATAAAGTAACTAAAATGTGTATGTATGGGATGTTTATTTATTTAATTATTTCTTTTTCTTTTAACCTTGATTTTGCAATCAATGTTTTAATGCTTTTATAGTTAATTGATGACTATACTGATTCATTCTATTGTATTCTCCTGTTTTCTATTGTGTATATTCTGAAAACCCAAATAAAAAAACTGCCTTTAAAAGAATTCCACCAGAGGCTTCATGTAGTATAAGGCCAAACTACTCCACATATAGGATTTAACAAAATGTTACACACCTTATGCAATATACTGCAATATGTTTTTAAGTAAAGTATATAGTAGTAATAAGAAAGAAAACCAAATATGTACATTCCTTTCATTATTCCATAACTATCAAAGCTGGATTGGCCTACCAGAACGCCAAGAAATTTCCTGGTGGGCCGTAGTGCTGGTGTGGTGCTGCTGGTGTGGCGATGCAACTCTTATTTCTTACACTGAGTTATATGTATTAAGTTGACAAAGTATTTCCAAATAAGTTTTATTTCCTAAATCATGTAGCATTTTTGTGGCCCTCTTTTGAATGGCTTATAGTGTCTAGTTTAGTCACTGTGAGTTACATTGTTTTGTTTTCTTCTCCAGATAAAACTATGAATAATTATTTTCACACTGTGAAAGGGAATCATGAATGAAATTGGGTTGTATGGTGCCTATATAAACAATAATCTGTCATTTTTAATTAGAAATTAATATAATTTCATTAGGAATTAGGACGGAGTATGCCAGTAATCCCTTTGAGTAAAATGGGTTGTGTATTCTATAGACTCAATGAAAAATATGTTGTCACAATTTTACGGGGCTGCTTTTTCCCCCAGTCTGGCCCTGGTATGAAAACCCTGAGGTGTATGGTCAAGAGCGGGAGAGCAACTGGGGTATATGGTCAAGAGTTGGAGAGCACCTGGTATGTGCTCGAGTGGGAAAGAACCTGCAGTCAGTGCTCAAGAGTGGGAGAGCACTTGGTGTGTGATCAATAATGGAAGAATACCTGCGGTGTGTGCTCGAGTGGAAGAGCACCTGCAGTCAGTGCTCAAGAGTGAGAGAGCACCTTCAGTCTGTGCTTAAGTGTTAGAGAGCACCTTGTATCTGCTCAAGTGTGGGAGAGCACCAGTGGTGTGTGGTCGATAGTGGGGTGTGTGGTCGATAGTGGGAGAGCACCTGTTGTGTGCATTCAACAGTGAGAGAGTACCTTGGATGTGTGTTTAAGGGTGGGAGAACACCTATGGTGTGTGCTCAAGAGTGGAAGAGCACCTGGGGTGTATACTCTAGAGTAGGGGAGCACCTGAGGGGTGTTCTCTGGAGTGGAAGATCACTTAGGGTGTGTGCTCAAGAGTAGGGTAACACCTGGAGGGGGGTGCTGAAGGATGGAAGAGCACCAGAAGTGTTTGCTTTATAGTAGGAGAGCACCTTGGGGTGTGCTCTAGAATGGGAGAACACCTGGGGTGTGTGCTTTATAGAAGGAGAGCACCTTAAGGTGTGCTTTATAGAAGGAGAGCACCTGGGTGTGCTTTATAGTAGGAGAGCACCTGGGTTGTGCTTTATAGAAGGAGAGCACGGGGGGGGTGTTCTTTATTGTAGGAGAGTACGAGGGGTTTACTTTATTGTAGGAGGGCACCTGGGGGTGTGCTTTAGAGTAGGAGAGCAACTGGGGTATGCTTTATAGTTGGAGAGCACCTGGGGTGTGCTCTAGAGTATGAGAGCACCTGGGTGTGTGCTTTATAGTATGAGAGCAACTGGGGGTGTGCTTTATAGTAGGAGAGCACCTGGGGTTGTGATTTATAGTAGGCGAGAGCCTTGTGGTGTGCTTTAGAGTATGAAAGCACCTGGGGTGTGTGCTTTATAGTAGGAGAGCACTTTGAAGTGAGAAGAGAATCTGAAGGTGGGACGAGAATCTGGAGTGATAGCACTTGTTAGTTTTGTGTAAAAGTAGGAGAGTTGTGAGAGTAGTAGAGCATCTCAAAGTGTGCATTAAAGGGGATAAGAGTTCCTGCAAGAGTATGGGAGAGCCTGGGGCATTTACAAAAAAGGTGGGTAAATGCCTCCGATGAGCAGTTGCATGTGTGTACATAATGTTGAGCACCAATGGGTGTGTGTTAGAGCAGGATGTTGTATGTTGAGTGTTCTTAACTGGACAGTAAATGCCTTGTAATTACTAGGCATGGGCATTCATATGCGGAAGATGGAGGCCACTTGTGGCTTTGAACTCTTTTCAGAGCCCGATTCCTTTTTGTAAAAGTGCAATACACTAACATCTGTGGAAATCCTTATTGTGTTGAACTTTCACAAGATGGAATCCGGCTCTGAAAATAGGCAGACGTCTTTGTCCGTAATTGGAAGCTAATGAAGCATCCGAATGCCCATGTCTAGTTATTACAATACATTTCTGTTGTGTTGCTGTAGAATACAATATCTGCCAAGTCCAAATGTTTTTTAAACAAAGTTTTTATTGCAATTGTTTTCCATTATTATTACACCCAACATTTGCCTTATTTGGGGTAGCCTATCTGGGCTTTGGTCGGCAGACAACAAGGCTAGCCACGGTCATTATGCGAGTATAAAATGAATTGTTTTGCAGTTGATATCAGTTAAAGACAATTAGGGACATGTATGTAGCAAAGTTAGGCTTGAGAAGTCAGCAGGTACATTTTTTAAGTTCTGAGAATTAGAAAATCCTAAATTTTCAGAGCTAAATTACATGAAAAGGGGCAAATAAAATAATGAAAGTATGTTGCAAAGCTGTTTCATTACACATAACTAAATATTTAGGGCTAGATTACAAGTAGAGTGCTAAATTATCGCGCGCCCGCAAATAGGCAAATTTTATAATTTACCAGCCATTACAAGTGGCTGGTTATTGCTAACGCGAGCTCGCAGTAGTAATTAGCGCTCAGAAAATTAACTAGAGATCCGATTTCTGGTTAATTTTCTAAAAGTGCCCCAAAATGCCCTCAAAAAAGAGAGCATGATAGTTTTTTTTTTATTAAACTAGGCAGTGTTTGGGGTCTAAAGTTGGTGGGAATGGGGTGATAGAAAAAAAACAGCACTGAAAAGTGCCTTTACATTGCGGTTTATGGGAACTGTGTGTTCCCAGTAAATAGATATGTATTAGACAATATACTATATATAATTATGTGTTAATATGTGTACATATTAACACATAAATATATATATATATTGTCATATACCTATATATTTAAAAATATACTGCCATCGCTGCGCTACTTACCTCTTTGCTGCGCGATGTTCTGATGTAGTCTCTTACACCATCAGATTGAGGTTCCCATTGGAGCCTATGGAAGCACGCTCTCGTGAGTGCAATGCTTTCGTGCAATGCGTACGTGAGGTCACGTTGGCTTTGCACCTAACTTGTAATACCAGCGCACATTAACGTACACTGATATTACAAAGTGGAGCACAAATATCTCTTCAGTGAAAGCGATATATTGCACTCCACTTATAATCTGGCCCTTAATATAAAAAATCTCAAGGAGCCATTGTCCCTTTAATAGCAGGAGAGTGGATTAGAGGGACAAGAAAGTCAAAAGTTTAATTTTCATTGTTTAGATGTGCTCCGCAAGGTACCAATAATGCATTGCTGCTTTTGCATGGGTCAAACCCACAGTTATAACAAGCAACTGTGCAATAAAAAAATGCTCTAACACATTACACTTGTTATACCGCTTTTTGGTGATAAAAGGGTGGGAAGAGCACCTATATGTGCGTAAGGCTGGGATAGTGGCTAGAGATGTTTTGTAAGTACGGTAGAGTGTCTTGGGCTGTGCATATGAGTGGGAGAGTTCCTGGTGGGTGTGTCTAAGAATAGTGTAATGCCTGAATTAGCTGTAAGCAATTAATTAATGGAATTTCATCAGGGACATAACCAGCATTTTGCAAAACTCATAACCTAAACAATCAGTATCATTAGTTAGGAGACCTGCTGTATGGAAAGCAACACTGCCTGTATGTAGGAAGCATTGCACTTCCAGGTATGGGTTGCGGGGGGGGGGCTGCTCACATGCGCTCCCTTCCTTCCTGCACTTTAAACACCAGGGTTGCATCCCCAGGGACATTCTTGGGACTGGGTCAATACCCTGGGTGTGAGCAATTAATTGCAAAGCAAGGTGGGTTGTAAAAAAAAATATAAAAGCTATTATTTATTAATCCAAAAATAATTAAAAAAGAAATTCCATTCGTGCATTTCCTTCAGACTAAGCTTTAGTGTACTGCTCATTAATTTTAATGTGCTTGGCCCAAAAAGATCTCTTCCATGTGTATGTTTAGTTAGCAGGTTAGCACTCTGTCGGTTAATTCATATCTATTAACCACTGCACTGTGTGAACTCTAAAATAAGCTGAACTTCTATTTCCACCCATTTGTCAATGTACAAAAACAGAATCTTTATTATTCTATTATTTTCTTCTAGGGCTCAGAACTGGAGTCACTTTTTCCTGCAATTCACTTTATAGCTGAAATAATTGGCTTAAAAACCCAAGATGAAATTAAGGAGAAGATGGAAATGTTATTTGAGACATATCCCGATATTGAGTAAGTTTACACAAGAATACATGAGGAATACAGCTATTTCATGTTTTGTATCTGGATAAAGAATCAAATGTTAAAAATGCAACGTTATTATCATGGCATTTGCTAATGTTGTTTAAATGTTGTTTAAATATAATTAAGACAATGAAAACAAAGTTATCAATTAAGGAGATCAGCCAGTACCTTCTAAAAAAAGAGCACAGATGAATGTTAAAAGTTTACTAAATCCTTATGAATTTAGGAACAGAAAAGAAAAGGTACATTTTATCCCTTCAGCTGTAAGCAGTGAAAGTATCATGGGGTCCAGTGCTTTCAGAAAAGTACACTCTACTGTGTATTACATCTTCCCTAATCAGCTCTGTAAAAGCATTTTCTCATCCAATGCAGGCCTGGTATATTAGAAGGTCACAGCTCATTCATCCAACTTAACTAAGCCCCTCCCCCAAGCATCCTGTAGAACTGCCATTGATCCTAGCTGGAGGCAATCAGCCAATACAATTTCAGATTATCATCGAAGATAGAAACATTGCTGTCTTATTATTTTCTATCGCAAGATATTTAAAAAACTGTGCCCCAAAAAATTATCCCTGAGAAACCATGCATTTAAATTAAAGCAATAGTCTAGCCAAAATTAGAGCATGCAATTTAAAGCAAATTTATAATTTACTCCTATAATACATTTTTCTTCATTCTCTTGGTATCTTTATTTGAATTTAAGCTTAGTAGCCGGGCCATTTTTGGTTCAGCACCGGGGTGGCACTTGCTGATTGGTGGCTACATTTAGACACCAATCAGAAAGTACTACCCATGTGTTGAACCAAAAATGGCCCGGCTCCTATGCTTACATTCTTGCTTTTTAAAATAAAGATACCAAGAGAACGACACAAAATTGATAATAGGAGTAAATTAGAAAGTTGCTTAAAATTGCATGCTCTATCTGATTCATGAAAGTTACATTTTGACTAGACTATTCCTTTAAAATGGTTATTTATCCAGAAAAGAGACTTACACTCTGCATGCTCTAGGAGATAAGAGATAGAGGTGTACCTTTATGCATCCTTATCTTAGAGCCCTCTACCATATAAAATTCTCATTGTGTACCTCGGACCTTCTAATTTACCTCTCAGTTCTCTCTCCATTTCTACCGCTATTCTCTTTATACAGGTAGTTCTCT
Source organism: Bombina bombina (assembly GCF_027579735.1). Classification (NCBI taxonomy): domain Eukaryota; kingdom Metazoa; phylum Chordata; class Amphibia; order Anura; family Bombinatoridae; genus Bombina; species Bombina bombina. Next base: position 63,007,757 of record NC_069499.1, on the reverse strand, counting down.
TTAATATTTCTCTATTCTTTCTCTTTGTGTTTGTGTTTCTTCTCTCCTCCTCCTTCCAACTCTTCTACACTCACGTTTCTCTCTAATTTGTCTTCTACAGTGAAGAACATATTTTAGCCATATTGCATCTTAAAGGAATCAGAAGCAGCAAAAAGCTCTCACTGTTGAACTATTTACAAGTTTTGAAGAGCAGAAATGATCAGACTACAAAAGCTGAACCATCTGAACCACTTTTTGCAGAGATTGAGCATTCTACACAAACCAACTGCTTTTCGTTTATGAGCTAAAATGTCTTGGTGGCCACCTCAGAAGAGGACTCTGTAGAAGTCAACACTCAAGACACTGAAGGTTGGGAATCTCATTATAAAGAATGAACTCAACCCTATAAATTATAACCTATGAATGTGACTGGACATAGAAAATAGATTTGGATGACTCCTGAACCTGCCACAATTTCCAATCATGAGATTTTTCCTTTTATTAAAAATATGAAAACCATTAGTATATTCTATGTTTTCTGTTATATCACCATTTTCTTACAAACAGTACACACTAAAATCATTGGATTAAAAGTATTTCCTTAGTTTTGCATCCAGAGGTCAGGAAGTTCTCCCCAGCTGACTAAAGGAAATGGCGAGCAGCATCCCTATCAGGGGATTGTAATCGTTGTTATTGTGTTTGGTTCTGCTGTGAAGCAAGTGTCATTCCCCATTAGTACTCCAAATATTTAACCCCTTGGCGCTCAGGAGTGCACACTACAGTAAACCATTGCTTTTGCAGACCTCTTTGGCAGATACCAGGTTACTCTTTTATTGATTTTATAGAACAATACAAATACAGAAAAATAAGTTGTTAATGGATGTCAATAGTATGATAGGGCTGTACAGTGTCAACATATTATTGAAAGGTACTTTACAATTCATATGCTACTACTGATTGTCTCACTGGCAATTTAGGGAATCATCATCTTTAATAAGCAAGAGTTAAACATTGAATTCTATTCAGGACTGAATTGTAGTCCTTGAGTGGGTTTTAATGTTTAACTTGCTTATTGAAGATGGTGATTTACTAAATTTGGGGAGCTCTTTCTCATTTTAGTAAATCTACAACATAGGATATGGAGAGATTTATTATTAATAGTTATGCTTCAAATTTCACCTCTATGCTGATGACACCCAGAGCTACCTCTCCACCCTTGCTCTCTCTCCCTCTGTTTTTTATCTCCCATCAGTGACTGCTTATCTGGCATTTCTTCCTGGGTGCCCTCGTACCACCTAAAGATTAACATGTCCAAGACTGAGCTCCTTCTAATTCCCACTCTAGCTCCACTATGATTACTGACTTCTTTATCACCGTCAACAGCATCACTATCTCCCCATCACCCCAAGTTTGCTGCTTCAGAGGTACACTTGACTACAACCTATCCTTCTTTCCCAACATTCAATCGCTCTCTTTATCCTGCCGCATCCACCTATGCAATATTTCAAAATTTTGCCCATTTCTGAGCGCTGAAACCACAAAGCAAATAATCCACTCCCTTGTAATTTCCTGACTTGACTACTGTAATAACCTACTCACTGGCCTTCCTCTTTCCCACCTCTCCCCCCTTCAATCCATCCTAAATGACTCTGCCAGGCTAATCCACCTTTCTTGTCGCTCTGTATCTGCTGCACCTCTCTGCGAGTCCCTTCGCAGGCTCCCCATTTACAGCAGAATTAAATTCAAAATTCCCACCCTAACCTACAAAGCCCTTACAAACACCACTCCCCACTGCCTATCCTCACTAATCAACAAGTATACTCCAGCCCGCCCACTAAGATACAACACTCGATTATCACCTCTTCCCATGCTAGATACAGGATTTCTTTTGTGCATCACCTACCCTCTGGAATGCTCTCCCTCGTGCTTTTAAATGCTCCCTAAAGACATTTTATGTTCAGGGAAGCCTACCACCCAACTCAGTGACAAATTAATTCCAGTTACATAACTATTGCCCTCATCTAACTCTGTATTAACATAATTCCCATCCTTGCAGTCCTTACCTCCTGTTTATCCCACCCACCTACTCTTCTAGATTGTAAATTCCCATGGGAATAGGGCCCTCACCTCCTCCTGTATATTTGTATTAAATTTTGTCTTGTCTCTTTCAAGTTTTGTATCATTGTTTTATTTAAACAAATTGTACCATTGGACAGGGCTGTGGAATATGTTTGTATTTTATAAATAAAGCATGATAATAATAAAATAATAATAATTTATGGCTCGTAAAATTTTGGACTAGCTCCGTGATTTTGAAGAACTCTTGTGAGCTCTGATTTACATTTAAACAACAATTTAATGTTAAAAACTGACCTTGAATTGAAGTGTGACTTTTTATGCTGAAACATTGTTAACATTTGTCAATAATGCTTTATCATCTAAATCATTACAACTTTGGTCAATTTAAATAATTTAATTAGTTTAAAAGTTATCATTGTTTACAAAATCACTTTAAGTTTAAGTTTAAGAAAAAACTTCATCAAAATCTGCTGCATCAATCTTCATTCCATTTGGTAGAGAGATGAATATTTTATGGTAGAATATTCCTAGTTTGGTCTGGACAAAAGGTACCTTCATCCCAGATAAATATTGTTTTAGATTACTATACAAATGAAAAAAAGCTCTAGTTCGTTAGCACATTTTACAGGGAGAAAGAGCATTAGAACAAGCAAGAAGGCATCTGGACTCTGGAAGTTGTGCAGCAAATCTACTTCATCAATACATACAAACAATTCATATAAAAAGGGACAGAGGGCAGGGTGAAAGGAGCCATTAAAGGGACACTGTACCCAAAAATTTTCTTTCATGATTCAGATTGAGCATGACATTTTAAGCAACTTTCTAATTTGCTCCTATTATCAAATTTTCTTCATTCTCTTGGTATCTTTATTTGAAATGCAAGAATGTAAGTTTAGATGCCGGCCCATTTTTGGTGAACAACCTGGGTTGTCCTTGCTGATTGGTCGATAAATCCATCCACCAATAAAAAAGTGCTGTCCAGAGTACTGAAATAAAAAAAAAGCTTAGATGCCTTCTTTTTCAAATAATGATAGCAAGAGAACGAAGAAAAATTGATAATAGGAGTAAATTAGAAAGTTGCTTAAAATTGCATGCTCTTTCTGAATTACAAAAGAAAAAATGTAGGTACAGTGTCCCTTTAACCTTTTTTTCCCTGTCAGCCCCCTGGGTTGTCAGTCTGCAACTGCTCTATACCAAGCTGTGTTACAGTGGTGCTGAATTGTGTTATACCTATCATGTACCAGATTTCTACTCAGTTTCCTTCTGGAGTTACATTAGATTCCACTAGTTTTGCCTTGAACTCCTTGTATAATCACAGCCATGAGAACAGTTTATGCCACAAACACGTCTGCCTCTGGGCACCACTCTGACCTGCCCAGCAGCATGACGACCATATGCAAATCGCTACAATAAGCCAACATGAGAAAAGATATTTTAGCTAGCATGTTACTGACTGTATCAAACTCAACTCCCTTCAAATGGGTCATTAAATAGTAACACTTACACCTATGGGGCCGATTTATAAAAGTGCAAGCGGACATGATACAATGTAGCGTATCATGTCCACCGCACATCGATAAATGCAGACAGCATACACTGTCGGCATTTATCATTGCACAAGCAGTTCTTGTGAACTGCTTGTGCAATGCCGCCCCCTGCAGTTTCGCGACCAATCGGCCTCTAGCAGGGGGTGTCAATCAGCCCGATAGTATAGAATTGGGCGGATTGATGTCCGCAGTCTCAGAGCAGACAGACAAGTTATGGAGCAGCGGTCTTTAAACCGCTGCTTCATAACTGCTGTTTTTGGCGAGCCTAAAGGCTTGCGCGGAAACAGGGGCATCAAGCTCCATTCAGAGCTTGATAATTCGGCCCCATGGTATCAATCTTATAGCCCATAAAGCATAATCACTACACCCACCACAAATTAACAAGAACCTTCCCCATTGGAAACACACTACATGCAATGTATCAGGGCCACTGCAGTTACCCAAACTCTATCTGCCTACCCCCCCAAACAGTAATTAACCCCAACAAAGATTAAAAACCCCTGCAGTGTCCCCTTATTTCTAACACCCCCATTAGAACCCACTACCAGAAACCCCCACAATTTTTTTTTATTATACATAAGTATTTCTTTATACTTATATTGTAAATTTGGGAAAACATTTCCCTGTATTAAATGTGCAAATCACCACTTCCCTTTTAAGCTGTAGCCCAGGCAGTATTTCCTCATAGACCATGGGAGGGGGGCCGATGTAATATTCAATTAGACTTAGAAAACATGAAAATGCACATTAATAAATCCCCCTAGTTTGAACTTCAAATGAGTAGAAGATTTTTTTTCTGACAAATTTCAGTTATGTCTATTTCCATTCCTCCTGTAGTATCATGTGTCAGTCATCAGCCAATCAGAAATGCATATACATATATTCTGTGAATTCTTGCACATGCTCAGTAGGAGCTGGTGACTCAATTAGTTTAAATATAAAAAGACGTGCACATTTTGTTAATGGAAGTAAATTGAATCTGAATCATGGAAGTTTCATTTTGAGTTGAGTGTCCCTTTAAATTGCGTGCTCTGTTTAAATCGAAAAAAAAAAATTGGGGTTTCATATCACTTTAATTGTTACTAAAAGTAGATACAATTAGAAGCTTTAATGACACTGAGATCCCTTTAATTGTTCATTTCAAAAGTACTGCGCATTTAAAACTATAACTTCACAGTAAGAAGAATCTATCAATCTCAATGTAATCTATAAATCTATTCTATATGTCTTTATATCTATCTTCTATTTGCATAATAATACAAAATGGGGTTATGTTTTGAACAATGTATACAGTGTTTTTTTGGATTATGTGCAATACAAAAATAACCCTCACAAAACCACATTAGTTCTGCTCTTTCGGATTAAACAACTTTCCATGTATTGTCTGAAAGAATATATTTAACATGATCTCAGAATGAGGAAGTGGGCTGTAATATAATTTTGGTATTTTTCTCAATTAGAAAAAAAAAAATCTTTGTGTTGAGTAATCAGAGAAAATAATAGTTGCTAAAGAAAGGAGTATGTGGAAGTTTGATAATCATTAAAACAAAGAATCTCCCTAAATAATATTACTAATTAATAAGTAATCTTAGTAAATATTTATTTACAAACATTTAACTTCCTTCCTCAAAGTTGGATCACAATCATTTATTGAAACAGTAAATGACACAACTTTAGGTCTACTTTCATATAATGTATTTATTCTTCTTGCCATAATTATTTTTATATAAAATAAAATAAATGTGACAAAATATGGTCAATAGCATATATATATCAATAACATGGTCTAATGTATTACTAATACAATATCAATATATGTTTAACGGCTTCTAAGGGGTTAAACGCATAGGTTAGGTCCCACTTGGTGATTGGCTATGTATGATTGCCACCAGTTGTGTTATATATATTTTTATTGTACCAAAAAAAATCATATATATTTAGAACTATGTATTTATGAATAAATAGAACATATTTTGCTAGGTTAAGAACACTGGAATGTAAAATATTCATATTTTCATGTCGAGTTAGGGCACTTGAGAATATGCAATCAGGTTTATGTGTAAGTGGTGTATTTTTTCCACTGTTTTTACTCCTTTGACTTCTATGGGGGAATACATTAACGCAATTGCGATATTCCAAATTTGGCTTTTTACACACATCAAGTTAGCGCACAAGCGAAAACTTTTTTACTTTCAACTTGTAATACGAGCGCTACCTGAAGAGTGCAAAAACCTTACCTTACTACACAATTTGTTAGAAAATATGTAGTATTTTGTCAGGCCTGGGACACACTCCTTGAAAATCCTTTTGAGTGTTATCAGCTGTGGCCAATTAGGAACAGATATAAAACAGCTCTTGCACATACCAACCAATCACTGTTCAGCATATAAGAGTGTCAGGGCTCTGTATTTTACAGAATGCTCTCCGGCTTCTCTGGGGTTAGTGGAAACACTGCAATTTTTGGAGATCAATTAAATGAAAAGCAGGTGAAATAATTGGTAAACGTACATTGAGCAGCCTTAAAGTTATAGCTCTGCTGGCTTTAAAAAAAGAAGGATCACTGTACCCATATATGTAGATTAGGTCAGAAATCTATAATGGTTACTCAAATGAGCTCTGTTGTTAGCAATTTACTTATTAGTATAAAGCCAATAAAAAATGAATAAAAAAATCCATAAACATGAGATATTACTAGTCATTAGATACAGTCCCAAAATCAGTGTCCAGTATACAACTCCAAATGAACCCCCATACAGTTTCAGTATCTTTTTTGTGACCTGACTTAAAGGGACACGAGAACCAGCATTTTTCTTTTGTGATTCAGACAGAGCATATAGTTTTTAAAAACTTTCAAATTTACTTCTATTATCAAATTTGCTTTATTCTTTTGGTATCCTTTGTTGAAGGAGCATCAATGCTTTACTGGGATCTAGCTGAACACATTGAGCTAGCCAATGACAAGAAGCATCTATTTGCAGGCACCAATCAGTAGATATCTAGCTCCCAGTACTGCATTGCTGCTCCTGCGCCTACCTTGCTTTGGTTTTAAATAAGGGATACCAAGAAAACAAAGCAAATTAGATAATATAAGTAAATTGGGAAGTTATTTAAAATTGCATCCACTATCTAAACCATGACATTTTAATTTTTACTTTACTGGTCCTTTATGGTCACACTATTTCAATAATCACAATTAAAGGATCCATATCACTTTTACTGTGTTTGCTGTCCCTATTCACTTTATATAGCATCATGAGGGCTTAATTGTGTTTGATTTCAGAATTAAAGGGAAAGTAATCTCAAAATATGATTCCGTTTGCAATTTTTAAATACACAGGGCCAGATTAGAGTGGAGCGGTATTTCTTTCATAAAATGATGATGGTCCACAGTCCTCCATAACATATGGGATATATTTCACGCCACTAGGAGGAGGTCAAGAACCCATAACAGAGCTTAAAATACCTCCCATCTATCTCTTAGTTTTGTTCTTGGTCTTGTAGAAGATGGTTGAGAATAGAGGTTGTTCCAGCGACTTGCTTATGGATTACAAATTGGGAGCTCAGACCTACGTGAGACACAGAGTCCCTGGGGATTATCATTTACAAAGAAGAAAGAAAATACTCTTTACAGCAGCTAAATGATACAGGGACACATGAATACCCTGTTATGTGCACAGCATTTCCCTAATGGGACTTCAGCCATAACTACCCTGAGGTGTCACGGGGACTTGTCCCTAGCCTTCCCTTCAGATTCTATACACTATTGGGATATACAAATTGCTAAGAGCTGTCTATGTGCATTGCATGCTCAGCAGCACAAATAATAATTTTTACTCCTGTATCTGCAGATATGCAAGATATTACATGTCCTATACTATTAGTATATTCAATTCTATAGTATATACCCTTCTAGGTATATACCATTCCTCCATTGTACCCTGCAGATTTATTTCAAAATGCAGTTCTGCAAGATTTATTCAGATTTTAATACAACAGTGGAGATCCTTTAGAGATAATATCTATTGGTGTCTCTTTTATAACCATGTTATGTGTAATTTGTATCTATGCACATAGGTTCTATGCAGATACTGAACATTGATCATGAATATTTTCATTTACAGTGGAGATCCTTTAGAGATAAGGTCTACTAGTATCTCTTTTATACCTATTGTATGGGTAATTTATTTCTATGCACACCCGTTTATCATGCAGACACTGAGCATTAAGCTTGAATATTTTCAGGAACCATTGTCTTATCTGCTTATTCTGGACTTAGGTTTACAAGTGTCTAATGTGTACTTGTTAATCTATATGTGCTACTCCTTTAGTCCGTAAGGCTACATGCCAATATATATGTGCAAATGCTTAAGTAGGTACATGTATAGCACAGCTGCTACTTATGTCATGTATGAATCAATAAGCTTTGTATAAGTTTATATATATTTGGAATTCAAGCAAAGATCCAAGGAGCACCGGATCTTAAAACTTGACTTTTATTTTATATCCATTTAAAAGTTTTACAGGCAGTAGAGCTTGTAACAGCAAGTGCCCAAAAACATCCCAGCTAATGCATTTCTGCGGTAGCCATAGTCTTAGCTGTGGGTTCATTTGGACAACTGTCTACATTTATGTTTAAAACACCCTGTTGATTGGCTAAAAACAAAAAATGGTACCTCCAATCACAATTTCCCATGCCGTAACAACATTGGTCAATACCAGGTGCCTATTAAGTAGAATATCCTCATTTATGTGGTTTATTATACTTATATATTATACACATTACTTTCATATTGGCCTTGTTTCAGCTTGTTGTGCCTAACTTTGTTTAATCTTTTATACAATTATTCATATATTGTTATTGTTAAAGTAACTATTAAAAAAAGCCCACCCAAAATACAAAAAACCTAGCCTAAACTAAACTACCAATAGCCCTTAAAAGGGCCTTTTGCAGGGCATTGCCCCAAAGAAATCAGCTCTTTTACACACAACCCCCCCAACAGTAAAAACCCACCACCCACACAACTTTTAAGGGCTATTGGTAATTAAGTTTAGGCTAGGTTTTTTTTATTTTGGGTGGGCTTTTTTTTATTTTGATAGGGCTATTAGATTAGGTGTAATTAGTTTAAATATCTTGTAATTAGTTTTTTATTTTATGTAATTTAGTGGTTTTTTTTGTAATTTAGCTAATTTTATTGAATTTAGTTAATTGTATTTAATTTAGGGAATTTATTTAATTGTAGTGTAGTGTTAGGTGTTAGTGTAACTTAGGTTAGGTTTTATTTTACAGGTAAATTTGTATATATTTTAGTTAGGTAGTTATTAAATAGTTAATAACTATTTAGTAACTATTCTACCAGATTAAAATAAATACAAACTTGCCTGTAAAATAAAAATAAACCCTAAACTAGATACAATGTAACTATTAGTTATATTGTAGCTAGCTTATGGTTTATTTTACAGGTAAGTATTTAGTTTTAAATAGGAATTATTTAGTTATTAATAGTAGGTTTTATTTAGATTTATTTTAATTATATTTAAGTTAGGGGGTGTTAGGGTTAGACTTAGGTTTAGGGGTTAATAAATATAGTATAGGGGGGCGGTAGATTAGGGGTTAATAAATGTAGGTAGATAGCGGTGATGTTAGGGGCAGCAGATTAGGGGTTAATAATATTTAACTAGTGTTTGCGATGCGGGAGTACTGCGGTTTAGGGCTTAATATGTTTATTATAGTGGCGGCGACATTGGGGGCGGTAGATTAGGGGTTAATAACATTATGTAGGTGTCAGTGATGTTGTGGGCAGCAGATTAGGGGTTAATAAATATAATGTAGGTATTGGCGATGTTGGGAGCAGCAGATTAGGGGTTCATAAGTATAATGTAGGTGTCGTATAATGTAGGTGTCGGCGATGTCGGGGGCGGAAGATTAGGGGTGTTTAGACTTGGGGTTCATGTTAGGGTGTTAGGTGTAAAAATAAATGTGTTTTCCCATATGAATCAATGGGGCTGCGTTACGGAGCTTTACGCTGCTTTATTGCAGGTGTTAGACTTTTTTTTTCAGCCGGCTCTCCCCATTGATGTCTATGGGGAAATCGTGCATGAGCACGTACAACCAGCTCCCCGCTGACTTAAGCAGCGCTGGTATTGGAGTGCGGTATGGAGCTCAATTTTGCTCTACGCTCACTTCTTGCCTTTTAACGCCGGGTTTGTAAAAACCTGTAATACCAGCGCTGTAGGTAAGTGAGCATTGACAATAACGTGCAAGTTAGCAACACACCCCTCATAACGCAGAACTCATAATCTAGCCGCATAGTAGTCAATAATTCACTTATGGGTTAATTACTAGTGGTATTGACTATGTCCTCATTAGCACTTCTCTACCTATAATATTTTTATTATTTATTCTCTATAAGGTTGTAGAAATTGTCTTTGAAAATTTTCTTTATACAGTTCATATCTACTCCACTGAAAAACAATGTATCTCAAAGTTATTATCACAAATGATGAGTAATACATAATTTTGTTTCCACCTTTAACCCTATCATATCTTTTGATTTTGAGCATTTCATCTTTTGACAATGACTAGTACACTCACTGTATTCACAAGCAGAAATTTATAACATCATACTCCGAGTTTAAGCCCTTGGATAATCTAGTCTGTAACCTATGTATCCAGAATACCTCTATTTTTGCTAATGCAGTTTCCTGACCTTCTCCCTTATTTTTATTTCTGTTTTTTACCAATTCAACAATGCTCCACCTTAAAGTGTGTGCTTCAATATTATGTTTCTGCTTAAAATGTTGAATCAGGGGTGTGGATAAAGTGCCATTCTTTATGTTGGTTAGATGTTCACGTAGCCTTGTTTGCAACTCCCTGGTAGTAAGACCCACGTACTGCACCTTACATTGTACACAAGTTAATAGATACACTGCATATGTGGACCTACATTTTGCACATACAGTATGTTTGAAACTTTTGCCAGAAACACAACTTGAAATACCATTTCCCACGGTCAAATACTCACAAGCCTTACATTGGAAGTTTCTACATTTATTTATGCCTTTAAAACGTAACCATGAATTCTCTGACTTTCTTTGTTGCCTTAATTTAGTGAGAGATACATAATTTGGTTATTCCCCTTTTAAATGAAAACCTACAACCTTTATTTCCTTTATTGTTGTTTCCAATTCATCATCTTCTTTGAGTAGTGACGTCAACTAATAGGCAGAGACCGACCTTCTGAACCTAATAGCCACATCTCAGAAACATTGTGTTACCATAAAGGTCTGTGATAGCGGAGGTTCTTGCTATGGTATATTCTCTATAACATGCCTGGTGATATCACTTTTTATTAATAAATATTTTAATTTTATCCGTTGTGAGTGCCACTTCTGTGTCTCCATTTGAAGTCTCAAAGAGCCTTTATATCTAGAGTCTGATGTTAAGCTCTAGAGTATGTGAGTACATTAACCCTTTATTATATACCTCTTAGTGTGTTGCAGGACTTCACTATTTGCAACCTTTTCCTTTTTTTGGAGGTACCTCTAGGATCTGCAAGTCATATATTTGGGACTATCATTTTTCAAAGTATATCCTTTTTGTGCACCATCACATTGTATTTGTTATTGTTATTTCTATGTTGATTGTGATTTAGACAAGTTAATATATTGTTTTTTTTATATTGCATATCAGGTGATATTGTTCACTGTAAATGTAAACTCCCTTATTTTTATTCTTTGATAATAAATTCTTGATAATAGTTTCTCCCTTGGTATTGCATCTACTTCCCTTTTTGCTTCTCTAATCATTTTTTTAGAGTAACCTCTTGCCAAAGTCTGTCTGTCAACAATTTTGCCTGTTGTTCGTAGCAATCTTTCTCAGAACAGTTTCTCTTTAATCTAATATATTGCTTTTTTGCCACCAATATAAATACTTGGCTGGGATGGCTGCTATGAACAGTGTATTCCCTGATATTGGTTTTCTAGGGCCTAGATTTGGAGTTTGGCGGTAGCAGTGAAAACCAGCGTTAGAGGCTCCTAACGCTGGTTTTAGGCTACCGCCGGTATTTGGAGTCATTCAAAAAAGTGTCTAACGCTCACTTTTCAGCCGCGACTTTTCCATACCGCAGATCCCCTTACGTCAATTGCGTATCCTATCTTTTCAATGGGATCTTTCTAACTCCGGTATTTAGAGTCGTGGCTGAAGTGAGCGTTAGAAATCTAACGACAAAACTCCAGCTGCAGAAAAAGTCAGGAGTTAAGAGCTTTCTGGGCTAACGCCGGTTCATAAAGCTCTTAACTACTGTACTCTAAAGTACACTAACACCCATTAACTACCTATGTACCCCTAAACCAAGGTCCCCCCACATCGCCGCCACTCGATTAAATTTTTTTAACCCCTAATCTGCCGACCGCCACCTAAATTATACTTATGTACCCCAATCTGCTGCCCCTAACACCGCCGACCCCTATATTATATTTATTAACCCCTAACCTGCCCCCCACAACGTCGCAGCCAGCTACCTACAATAATTAACCACTAATCTGCCGACCGCAAAGAGCCGCCACCTACATTATAGCTATGTACCCCTAATCTGCTGCCCCTAACACCGCCGACCCCTATATTATATTTATTAACCCCTAATCTGCCCCCCTCAATGTCGCCTCCACCTGCCTACACTTATTAACCCCTAATCTGCCGAGCGGACCGCACCGCTACTATAATAAAGTTATTAACCCCTAATCCGCCTCACTAACCCTATAATAAATAGTATTAACCCCTAATCTGCCCTCCCTAACATCGCCGACACCTAACTTCAATTATTAACCCCTAATCTGCCGACTGGAGCTCACCGCTATTCTAATAAATGTATTAACCCCTAAAGCTAAGTCTAACCCTAACACTAACACCCCCCTAAGTTAAATATAATTTTAATCTAACGAAATTAATTAACTATTCTTAAATAAATTATTCCTATTTAAAGCTAAATACTTACCTGTAAAATAAATCCTAATATAGCTACAATATAAATTATATTTATATTATAGCTATTTTAGGATTAATATTTATTTTACAGGTAACTTTGTATTTATTTTAACCAGGTACAATAGCTATTAAATAGTTAAGAACTATTTAATAGCTAAAATAGTTAAAATAATTACAAATTTACCTGTAAAATAAATCCTAACTTAAGTTACAATTAAACCTACCACTACACTATCAATAAATAAATTAAATAAAATACCTATAATTATCTACAATTAAACCTAACACTACACTATCAATAAATAAATTAAATACAATTCCTACAAATAAATACAATGAAATAAACTAACTAAAGTACAAAAAATAAAAAAGAACTAAGTTACAAAAAATAAAAAAATATTTACAAACATTAGAAATATATTACAACAATTTTAAACTAATTACACCTACTCTAAGCCCCCTAATAAAATAACAAAGCCCACCAAAATAAAAAAAATGCCCTACCCTATTCTAAATTACTAAAGTTCAAAGCTCTTTTACCTTACCAGCCCTGAACAGGGCCCTTTGCGGCGCATGCCCCAAGAAGTTCAGCTCTTTTGCCTGTAAAAAAAAACATACAATACCCCCCCCCCAACATTACAACCCACCACCCACATACCCCTAATCTAACCCAAACCCCCCTTAAATAAACCTAACACTAAGCCCCTGAAGATCTCCCTACCTTGAGTCGTCTTCACCTAGCCGAGCCAAATTCTTCATCCAAGCGGAGCAAGAAGAGGTCCTCCATCCGGTAGAAGTCTTCATCCAAGCGGGGCAGAAGAGGTCTGTTCCGATCAGCCAATAGAATGCGAGCTCAATCTGATTGGCTGATTGGATCAGCCAATCGGATTGAACTTGATTCTGATTGGCTGATTCCATCAGCCAATCAGAATATTCCTACCTTAATTCCGATTGGCTGATAGAATCCTATCAGCCAATCGGAATTCGAGGCACGCCATCTTGGATGACGTCATTTAAAGGAACCGTCATTCGTCGTTCAGTCGTCGGCCAGGATGGATGTTCCGCGTCGGAGGTCTTCAGGATGCTGCCGCTCCGCTCCGGATGGATGACGATAGAAGATGCCGCTTGGATGAAGACTTCAATCGGATGGAAGACCTCTTCTGCCCCGCTTGGATGAAGACTTCTACCGGATGGAGGACCTCTTCTTGCTCCGCTTGGATGAAGAATTTGGCTCGGCTGGGTGAAGACGACTCAAGGTAGGGAGATCTTCAGGGGCTTAGTGTTAGGTTTATTTAAGGGGGGTTTGGGTTAGATTAGGGGTATGTGGGTGGTGGGTTGTAATGTTGGGGGGGTGGTATTGTATGTTTTTTTTTACAGGCAAAAGAGCTGAACTTCTTGGGGCATGCCCCGCAAAGGGCCCTGTTCAGGGCTGGTAAGGTAAAGAGCTTTGAACTTTAGTAATTTAGAATAGGGTAGGGCATTTTTTTATTTTGGGGGGCTTTGTTATTTTATTAGGGGGCTTAGAGTAGGTGTAATTAGTTTAAAATTGTTGTAATATATTTCTAATGTTTGTAAATATTTTTTTATTTTTTGTAACTTAGTTCTTTTTTATTTTTTGTACTTTAGTTAGTTTATTTCATTGTATTTATTTGTAGGAATTGTATTTAATTTATTTATTGATAGTGTAGTGTTAGGTTTAATTGTAGGTAATTGTAGGTATTTTATTTAATTTATTTATTGATAGTGTAGTGTTAGGTTTAATTGTAACTTAGGTTAGGATTTATTTTACAGGTAAATCTGTAATTATTTTAACTATTTTAGCTATTAAATAGTTCTTAACTATTTAATAGCTATTGTACCTGGTTAAAATAAATACAAAGTTACCTGTAAAATAAATATTAATCCTAAAATAGCTACAATATAATTATTATTTATATTGTAGCTATATTAGGATTTATTTTACAGGTAAGCATTTAGCTTTAAATAGGAATAATTTATTTAATAAGAGTTAATTAATTTCGTTAGATTAAAATTATATTTAACTTAGGGGGGTGTTAGTGTTAGGGTTAGACTTAGCTTTAGGGGTTAATACATTTATTAGAATAGCGGTGAGCTCCAGTCGGCAGATTAGGGGTTAATAATTGAAGTTAGGTGTCGGCGATGTTAGGGAGGGCAGATTAGGGGTTAATACTATTTATTATAGGGTTAGTGAGGCGGATTAGGGGTTAATAACTTTATAATAATAGCGGTGCGGTCCGCTCGGCAGATTAGGGGTTAATAAGTATAGGCAGGTGGAGGCGACGTTGTGGGGGGCAGATTAGGGGTTAATAAATATAATATAGGGGTCGGCGGTGTTAGGGGCAGCAGATTAAGGGTACATAGGGATAATGTAAGTAGGGGCGGTTTACGGAGCGGCAGATTAGGGGTTAAAAATAATATACAGGGGTCAGCGATAGCGGGGGCGGAAGAATAGGGGTTAATAAGTGTAAGGTTAGGGGTGTTTAGACTCGGGGTACATGTTAGAGTGTTAGGTGCAGACGTAGGAAGTGTTTCCCCATAGCAAACAATGGGGCTGCGTTAGGAGCTGAACGCGGCTTTTTTGCAGGTGTTAGGTTTTTTTTCAGCTCAAACAGCCCCATTGTTTCCTATGGGGGAATCGTGCACGAGCACGTTTTTGAGGCTGGCCGCGTACATAAGCAACTCTGGTATCGAGAGTTGCAGTTGCGTTAAATATGCTCTACGCTCCTTTTTTGGAGCCTAACGCAGCCTTTCTGTGGACTCTCAATACCAGAGTTATTTTAAAGGTGCGGCCAGAAAAAAGCCAGCGTTAGCTACGTGGGTCGTTACCGACAAAACTCTAAATCTAGCCGTATATGTTTCCATAAGTATTTTCTTTTTAACTGAATCACCCTTGAGGATTACATCAAGATAATTTATAATTTTCTTTTATAATCAGATTTAAATCCTATACCTATTTCATTATTATTCAGATAGGTTATAAACTCCTTTACTTCTGCTTCACTCCCTTTCAATATAAATAAGAGATCATCAATAAATCTCCAATGATAAACTATATGTTCCTTGAGGGGGTATTCACGTAAATAGATGGATATATCAGGAAAAATAGTTCAGATATCCATACTGATTCTCTTTGTCCTTTGAGAGATTGATAGTTTTGTTCTCTTTGAAGCAGAGCCCTCCTTATTGACCAGCGATCCTATCTGATGTTGCCAAAGATCCTTCTGAGGCAGCAGCCTTTATAAAGGGATTTCGAGGATAGGGGAATAAATTAATCCCAGTACCTGTGTAACCTCAGGGTCAAAAGATTTTAGCCCAATTGGTTCATTGTTCAAAGGGATTTACAGTCCTGTTCCAGATTTAACATCCCTAAACAAATTGGTTATGGTTTCCACTTGTATAATGGGAACATTCTTCTCTGTTTTTACCCTTCATCCAAAGGGTCAGTTTATGGTTAGCATAGACTTCTATAATTCTTAACTGCACATCCCTATACACAGGGATTACTTTCAGTCCTGAGGTTTGTATATCTGCAAAACTTTGGCAGTTTTTCACCCGTATTGGATGAAATCTTGCCGGTGCTCAGAATCAGAGCATTTTAGTTGCTCCTTATCTGAATTATATACTAGTGCAAGCTTCTTTCATGTTAATAGCTATTGCTCATACTCTCCAGTTTCTGTGTTCATTCTAGACCATGGTTGGAATATTTATGTACCCCAAAGGCTCATTATATACTGCTAAGGGTATCATTTACAGTAATCATATTAGACTCAATCCTTATGAATCTAGTTTCCAGACAGAACTTCACAAAGTAGGATATAGAGGGTGTGTCTCTTCCTACCCTGAACTACCTTCCGTCGGGAGCTCAGTGCATGGTGGTTGTGGGACTTATGGTAGCTGCTTCAGATGCAGTTTATTTTGCCCCATTTTCTCTTGTGACCCTTTAATAGCTTGCTACCTCAATGGTTAAAGATTTTTTTTACATTTGGCATGCAGATGGCTTTGGATGTTCTTTCAATCTTTTTCTTAAAGTCTGTATTTGACCCTGGGGACATAATTCCTTTTCCAGTCTTGGCTTATTGTGCCAACAGACACCAGTCTTCCTGGCTGGGGGGTGATCTGGGTTTCTCAAAAAGTGCAAAGAGTTTGGTTTCCTCTATAGGCAAGGTTACCAATCCACTTTCAGTAACTTTGAGCAATCTTTGGGCTCTCAACCTTGGATCCTATTGAGGGAAGAAAAGTTTATTTGTCTCCAGTTAGACACTATTTCAGGGCTAGCCTTCATGATTCATGAAGGGGAATATCCACAGTCTGCTGGCAATGTGGGAAGTGTCTAAAACTATGTCTTAGGCAGAGATTTCTCATTGCTTCCTATTGGCAATTCACAAAAAAAATGTGAACAACTGGGGGGTGTATCATCTCAGCAAACAATTGGTCCATCCAAGAGAGTGGTATCTCCATCTGGACATTTATTTTCGACTGCTCCAAGTTCATAATGGGCTTACAGGACATAGATATGATGACCTCTCAATTAAATCACATGCTTCCAAGCTATTGTGTGAGATCAAATATTCCAAAGGATCTCTAATTAAATGCCTTGGAGTGTCCATGGGACTTTGATCTAGCATACCTATTTCCAAGAATAACACTTGAACCATACAGGAGTCAACCTCAGAAATATTAATTGCTCCAGCCTGACTCCAGTACTTGGTATGCAAAGACTAGACTTGTTGCTCAAGGTCCTTTTTTTGATCATGATCTCTAATCTCTTCTTTTATTGGCATAGAACTTGAATGCCTAGTTTTGAGACGTAGGGGCCGATTTATTAATGGCTGAATGGCCCTGAGTGCATCTGTTTCCCGAGAGCCTTCAGATCGCTGCTCCTTAACTCGTCCACCACCTCTGAGGCTACGGACAGCAATCCGCCCGATCATATACGATCAGGTTGATTGACACCCCCTGCTAGAGGCTGTGAATCTGCAGGGGGCAGCATTGCACAAGCAGTTCACCAGAACTGCTTTTGCAATGTTAAATGCCGACAGCATATGCTGTCGGCATTTAGCGATGCAGTGCTGACATGATTCGCTATAGCGAATCATGTCCACCCAGGGTAAGATAAATATACCCCTTAGAGGTTTTGCCGATTTGGTTACTGAATTTTTTATTCAGGCCAGAAAGCCTATAACACAAAGGTTTTATCACTGCATTTGGAACACATTTTTTAATTAGTGTTCTTCCAGAAGGTTTTCTTGGTATTCCTTTAGGATTCCTAGACTCAGTTTTTTACTGGATGGCTTTGACAAGGGTGTGTCCGCTAATTTCTAAAAGGCAAATTTTTGCTTTGTCTGTTCTATTTTATAGAAAGTAGGTTTACTTCCTGATGTTTAGACTTTTGTCCAGGTATTAGTTAAAATTAGGTCACTTCTGAATACGATTTCTCCACTCTGGAATCTGAATCTAATTTCCTCTGCATTCAATGTTCTTTGTTTGTTCTTTGTTTTAACCAATGCGATCCATTGGTATATACTTTTACCTTGGAAAGTACTCTTACTATTAGCAATCTCTTCAGCAAGGAGAGTTTCTGAGTTGTTAACCTTATCTTGTGATTTCTAAGTATTCACAAGGAGAAGGCTACACTTGTCCTTAATATGATTTTACACTTAAGATAGTTTCTGAGGAAAATTCCAATCAAGAAAGGGCTGTTCCTCCATTGTGCTCAGATCTTGCTAACTCAAAGTAGCGGCTGTCACATTATCATGAGGTAGCCTATGCTTTGAAGTTCTATCTCCAAGTTACTAAATTTAGGTTGCGTTTGCAGTGCTGACAACTTGTAATACCAGCGCACATTAGCGTGCGCTGGCATTACACAGTGGAGTGCAAATATCACTTTCATGAAAGTGATATTTAGCGCTGTACTTGTAGTTTCGCCATAAATATTTATTGTTTAGACAACCAATGTACAGCAAAATTACCACTTTCATGAATATCAAACTTAACAAACCGATACACACACACACACATACTGTATATAAATATATATATATACAAACACACACATGCTGTCTATATATGTTGTACGCAATAACACAGAGGAGACCCACAAGAAGATACAACTAGACACAATGGCTCAGAAATTTATGGATAGAGGCTATCCGGAACCGTTGATTACGGAACAAAGTGAGAAAGCACTAGCACTCAGTCAACAATCATTACTGACAAAACCACTCAAGCCGGCTGAACAGCGTATGAATTTCATTACTACATATATACCTGCATCACGTAAAGTACAAGAAGTGATTAAACAGCACTGGCCAATTGTTTCAACAGATACTACATTACCGTTTGGTGAGTCACCACCTCCGAGATTGGTTTACAAGAGGGCACAGAACCTGCGTGATCTTCTGGTGAAGACAGATCCCATTGCAAGCTACCAAAACCAAACTTGGTTACCCCCTGGGAAGAAGGGGTGCTATAGATGTGGCAATTGCATCACATGCAATGGTATGATTGTGGGCAATAGGTTCCACCACCCGCACACGAATATGACCTTCAACATACGACATCGGCTTACGTGCACTTCAGACCATGTGATTTACGTGATCATTTGCCCCTGTTTGCTATAGTATGTGGGTAAAACCATTACTTCTTTCAGAGAGAGGTTAGCCAACCACAAGACAGCCATTCAATTGGCTTTGGATAAGGGAACCTCAGATCAGCCGGTGGCACGCCACTTTGCACAGGCTGGGCATCCCATTTCCTCTCTGAGGACAATTCAAATTGACCACGTACCAAAGTCGGGGTGACCGAGCAAAGGCTCTGTTGAAAATTGAATCTCGCTGGATCTACCGTCTTCACACTATAACACCAAAAGGCTTGAATATGTCTATTGATTATAGCTGCTTCTATAAATGACTGTGGGTTTCCTTTCATCTTGTTATCAATTTCTACCATGTCCTTGATGCACGTTGCAAAAATTTTTATACAGCCTAGTTGGTTTAGCTAGTTCCTTTTGACACTGACAGAGTATTACACATTTTTTTCTGATCCTTTTGGATCGTATAATGTGCCTTATGTGGCCCTTTAAGCAATATGTGTTTGCTTTTGTGTGTCTAAGTAACCTGCCAATTATAATTACTTGTGTTTTTAATGTATAGATATTCATTTTCACTTGGTACTCAGATTCATAACATTGTATCTTTTGTGCAACTTGTATATGTGTTGCGCTTTTGAGATTTCACTATTCACATCATATGGGTTTGTTAATTAGCCTATTGACTCTAAACCCAATTTATGTTACATCTAGCAAGTTATGCTTAAAGTGCGCGAGATTGTCTTGGTGGCCATTTACAAACGTAGTTGTTACTGTATACTGCTTGACATTTTTTCAATTGCTGTGTATCTCCGCTGATCGTAGCTGTTGTTTATGGTTACCGTGACAACCTGTGTAGGCACCATGACGTCATTGCGCACGCATGCGTAATTGTGACACGTTGCTCCAAGCTGTTGGTCTTGATTGGGTCTCCATGGTTACGCATACACGCTTGCGGTCCATGCTGAATATTGTGGCATACAGCTGTGTTAAATGCTTATGTGTTTGGCGGTTTTTGTATGTGAATCTGATTGGTGGGTGGGGGTATTTGAGGGATTGTTTGTGAGTGTTATTCTATGCCTGATTTTCCTTTGTGAATTGCTGCATGTGACCAAGGCTCCAGTGGGAGCTGAAACGTTATGCTACTTTGGCATTAAAGAGGGTGATTTTCCAAATCTCGTGTGCTGGCTTTCTTTGCTGTGGGACTCCACGGATCTCCACCAGGTCTTGTCCCTTTGCAGTGTATATTCTTTTATATGCTTACTGGCCATGCACTGAGTGGTTATAACAGTTGGTGAGTGCTGATCTTTTTCTCTACTATTATATATATATATATATATATATATATACTGTTATATATATATATATATATATATATATATATATATATATATATATATATATATATATATACAGTAGTACACCCCTCACATTTTTGTAAATATTTTAATATATCTTTTCATGTGACAACACTGAAGAAATAACACTTTGCTACAATGTAAAGTAGTGAGTGTACATCCTGTATAACAGTGTAAATTTGCTGTCCCCTCAAAATAACTCAACACACAGCCATTAATGTCTAAACCGTTGGTAATAAAAGTGAGTACACCACTAAGTGGAAATGCATAAATTGGGCCCAATTAGCCATTTTCCCCGCCCCGGTGTCATGTGACTCGTTAGTGTTACAAGGTCCCAGGTGTGAATGGGGAGCAGGTGTGCTAAATTTGGTGTTATCGCTCTCATACTCTCTCATACTGGTCACTGGAAGTTAAACATAGCACCTCATGGCAAAGAACTCTCTGAGGATCTGAAAAAAAGAATTGTTGCTCTACATAAAGATGGCCTAGGCTATAAGAAGATTGCCAAGACCCTGAAACTAAGCTGCAGCACGGTGGGCAAGACCATACATCGGTTTCACAGGACATGTTCCACTTAGAACAGGCCTCGCCATGGTCGACTAAAGAAGTTGAGTTCACATGCTCAGTGTCATATCCAGAGGTTGTCTTTGGGAAATAGATGTATGAGTGCTGCCAGCATTGCTGCAGAGGTTGAAGAGGTGGGGGGTCAGCCTGTCAGTGCTTAGGCCATACGCCGCACACTGCATCAAATTGGTCTGCATGGCTGTCATCCCAGAAGGAAGCCTTTTCTAAAGATGATGCACAAGAAAGCCCGCAATCAGGATTACTGGAACCATGTGCTGTGGTCTGATGAGACCAAGATAAACTTATTCGAGTCAGATGGTGTCAAGCATGTGTGGTGGCAACCAGGTGAGGAGTACAAAGTATTGTGTGTCTTGCCTACAGTCAAGCATGGTGGTGGGAGTGTCATGGTCTGGGCCTGCATGAGTGCTGCTGTCATGATTCCCTCCGTTCATCGCCGTCTCGCCGCTGCTCCCGGATCTCTTCTGTGTTCTTACGTCACGTTGCCTAGCAACGTGACGCATTCTCAGACACTCCCTCTGACGTAACGGCCCCTCTCTCAGCCTTTAAATCTCGGCGGGAGATTTACTCGGGGGCCCGTTTGTTCTCTTCTTTCCGGACCGTGTCAATGTGAGTACTTATTTTTCTATATCTGGATCCTGACCCTATCCTGCCTGACTTCACTTTGTCTGAACCTCAATCCTGTTTTGGATTTACTTGTCCCTTGCCTGTCTGAAGTGCTGCAATTTCTGTTACTTAGAGTTTATCCTCTTGCCTGCCAGACTTTGTTTGCTGACAACCTGCTTAAAGGGACATTATCTTTGTTTGCTTTAATCCTGCTAAAAAGGAACATTATCATTTGTTTGCTGACAACCTGCTTAAAGGGACATTATCTTTGTTTGCTTTAATCCTGCTAAAAAGGAACATTATCATTTGTTTGCTGACAACCTGCTTAAAGGGACATTATCATTTGTTTGCTGACAACCTGCTTAAAGGGACATTATCTTTGTTTGCTTTAATCCTGCTAAAAAGGAACATTATCATTTGTTTGCTGAAAACCTGCTTAAAGGGACATTATCTTTTTTTGCTGACAACCTGCTTAAAGGGACATTATCTTTGTTTGTTGTAAACCTGCTAAAAAGGAACATTATCATTTGTTTGCTGACAACCTGCTTAAAGGGACATTATCTTTGTTTGTTGCAAACCTGCAAAAAGGGAACATTATCATTTGTTTGCTGATAACCTGCTTAAAGGGACATTATCTTTGTTTGTTGCAAACCTGCTAAAAAAGGAACATTATCATTTGTTTGCTGAACCTGCTTAAAGGGACATTATCTTTGTTTGTTACAAACCTCCTAAAAAGGAACGTTATCACCTGTATATCAATTCAGTCCTCAAGAAGATATACTGAGTTACTATTTCTTTTGGAAGATCTTATATCCTGCTTATTTTGTTTCTTGAGTGGGTCACGTCCTGGATATTTCTCAGTGTGCCAGCATGTGTTTTAATTTTCACGCTAGCAGTTGGGTTAAATCCTGGGCTGACTAAATACGGCTGACATTACAAACGGGAGATAAATGGACCCCACTGAATTATCCATGGCCGTGGCCCACCAGGGACAATTACTGGGATCTCATGCTACCCACTTGCAATCCTTGGATTCTAAGCTGGATCAAATCACTACATTATTACATAGCTTGGTTGCTCCTATCCCTCCCAATCCTAATCCTATTGAGGCATCTCCTCCTCCAATCCCCAACAACCACTCACAAGGACAATTGAGTCCTAGGATTCCTCTTCCAGACAAATATGACGGGAATCCTGAAGACTGTAGGGGATTTCTGAATCAATGTCGACTTCACTTTCGTTACAGTCCTACCCTTTTTGCTACTCCCTCTTCTCGGATTACATTCCTTATTTCCTTAATGAAAGGAAGAGCTTTGGCCTGGGTATTACCTCTGTTAGAAAAGAATGATCCTATACTTCAAGATGTGGATGCTTTTCTTTCTGTTTTCTCTAACGTGTTTGACAAACCTGGAAGGTCTTCCGCTGCTGAAGATTCTCTTTTAGACCTACGTCAGGGTGGTCAACCAGTGTCTCAATATGCCATTGAGTTCCGCACTCTTGCATCTGAAACTACTTGGAATCAGGGAGCTCTTAGAGCAGCTTTTCGCAAAGGACTTTCAGAACGTCTCAAAGATGAATTGGTGTATTGGGAACTTCCAGAATCCCTAGAAGCCTTAATAAATCTTTGCATCAGTCTTGATTCTAGATATCGTGAACGCCAACAAGAAAGAGAAAGAAATCAGAGGTCCTAAACTCGAACTCCTTTTCGTCTGGCTCCTCGTTTTTCTAACCCAGTAACGACTGCCTCTCCTTCTCCTGATCAGGCTGAACCTATGGAAGTAGGAACCATAAAATTAACAGAAACAGAGCGTTTGAGAAGACGTTCTATAGGCCTGTGTCTGTACTGTGGCCTTAAAGGGCATTTATTAAGGGATTGTCCTACTAGGCCAGTAAAAGCCAGGGCTTAACTTCTGTCCAGGGAACTAAGTTAAGCCAAAAAAGAATTCATTCCCTCTATAATAAACTCTTTGTTCCTGTAACTCTTCAATTGGGTGATAGCAAGATTCATACCCAAGCTCTTATTGATTCTGGTGCTGGAGGAGTGTTCATTGACTCCACTTTTGTGTCTACTCACACTATTCCCTTACTAAGAAAGAAGTTTTCAGTTTCTGTCTCTACTGTTAGTGGAGATCCTTTGGGTTCCGGATTCATCCAGTTTACTACTATACCCATACTTTTTTCTGTCGGAGTACTTCATTGTGAGAGGATATGTTTTGATGTTATTACTACTCCTCAATTTCCCATAATCTTGGGTCTTCCTTGGCTTCAGTTGCATAATCCTACCTTTTCTTGGACCCATGGTGAACTCACCTCCTGGGGATTATCTTGCCATACTAACTGTCTTCAAGAACTTACTAAAATACCACTCACTATTGCTCTTACTACCGACACTTCTGGTCCTCTACCTATGCCTTATCAAGATTTTGTCAATGTCTTTTCCAAAAAAGAAGCAGAACGCCTTCCTCCTCACCGTTCATTTGATTGCCCTATTGATCTCCTTCCTGGGGCTCCTTATCCTCGAGGCAAGACTTACCCACTTTCAAGGCCTGAAAATGTAGCCTTGGAAGAATATATCAAAGATAATTTGGCCAGAGGATTCATTCGACCCTCCTCTTCTCCTGTAGGGGCTAGATTCTTCTTTGTGGGAAAAAAGGATGGCGGACTGCGACCTTGTATCGATTACAGAGGGTTAAATCAAATTACCATCAAGAACAGTTATCCTTTACCCCTCATTCCTGAATTATTCACATATCTTCAAGGTTCCACCATTTTTACCAAACTAGATCTTCGTGGTGCATACAACCTCATCCGTATGCGCAAGGGTGATGAATGGAAGACAGCCTTTAACACTCGATTTGGGCATTATGAGTATCTGGTCATGCCTTTTGGGCTGTGTAATGCCCCTGCTGATTTTCAACACTTCGTGAATGAGATTTTTCGGGATTTTTTGAACATTTTTGTCATCATTTACCTTGACGATATTTTGATTTTTTCTCAAAACTACCAAGATCATATACATCACGTCAGGAAAGTACTTCAACGTTTAAGAATTAACCATCTATTTGCTAAACTGGAAAAATGTTCTTTTCATCAAAGGTCCATACCATTATTGGGATATGTAATCTCCGAATCAGGATTTGAAATGGATCCAACTAAACTCTCTGCCATTTTGGATTGGCCTAGACCTGATTCTCTTAAAGCTCTGCAACGTTTTCTGGGTTTCGCCAGTTATTACAGGAAATTCATCAAAGGTTTTGCTACAATTACGTCACCTCTTTCGTCTCTCACCAGAAAAGGGCAAAATTGTAAAGAGTGGCCTCCTGAGGCTGTTGAAGCTTTTGACTCTCTCAAAGAAGCTTTCTCTTCTGCACCTATCCTGCGTCACCCAAATCCGGATTTTCAATTTATTCTTGAAGTGGATGCTTCTTCTGTTGCTGCTGGGGCTGTTCTTTCCCAACATATACCTAACACAGGAAAGATTCACCCTGTGGGATTCTTCTACAAGAAATTTTCTCCTTCTGAATTAAATTATGATGTAGGCAATAAAGAGTTGCTTGCCATTAAAATGGCCCTGGACGAATGGAGGCATTGGTTGGAGGGTACTTCTTTACCATTTACTATACTCACAGATCATAAAAACCTTCTATATCTTCAAACGGCCAAACGACTGAACTCCAGACAAGCACGTTGGTCTTTGTTCTTCTCACGTTTTCATTACAATCTGTCTTATATACCCGGTTCTAAGAACATCAAGGCTGACGCCCTTTTCAGACAATTTCAAGATACCTCAACTCCTGAGTCTGGTACCATTCTTCAACCTCATAAAGTCTTAGCCCAGTTATCAACTTCTTGGTTACATGACCTACAATCTGCTCAGAAATATCTTCCTTTGTCTTGCAAACCTCCTGATGGCCTACTCTTTGTTCCTAAACGTCTTCGTTCCAAGATTCTATATTGGGCTCATGACAGTCCTCTCTCTGGACATCCTGGCATCAGTAACACCGCTCGGAATCTCAAGCAACATGTCTGGTGGCCTACTCTTTCTCAAGATGTTATAGATTATGTCTCAGTATGTACACAGTGTGCCAGCAATAAGACTCATCGTCAACTTCCTTCCGGTTTGCTCCAACCGTTACCCATTCCTCATCCATTTATCCATGGATTTTATTACCGATCTTCCTCTTTCAGCTGGAAACAACACTATTTGGGTGGTTGTTGACAGGTTCACTAAGCCAGCACACTTCATTCCTTTACCTGGTTTACCATCTGCCAAAAGACTTTCTGAACTATTTCTTTTACACATTGTGAGATTACATGGCTTCCCTCTGAATATCGTTTCGGATAGAGGGGTACAATTTGTTTCCCGGTTTTGGAGATCACTCTGCAACCACTTTGGAACAACGATCTCTTTGTCTACTTCACATCATCCAGAGTCTAATGGCCAAACCGAAAGGGTTAACCAGTGCCTTGAAACTTATCTGAGACATTATGTGGATCATCATCATTCTAATTGGACTGGTTATCTCCCACTAGCAGAATTGGCTCATAACGCACGTTACAACTCCTCTCTTCAGACCTCTCCTTTTCATGCGGCCTATGGATTTCAACCCAGAACGTTTCCTCTACACACTTCTTCCACAGACAATCCTGCTTCTGATCTATCTGCCCGGAGGTTAACTCGTCATTGGAGGAGGATACGTCTTATTCTTTCTAAGGCTTCTAAACGTTATAAGTTCTATTCTGATCTTCGTCGAAGGAGGGCTCCCAAATATAGGCCTGGCGATAAGGTTTGGATTTCTTCACGTCATCTTCGCCTCAAGCAGCCTTCCACCAAATTGGGACCACGATATGTGGGTCCTTTCCGGATACTGGGTCAAGTATGTCCTACTGCTTACCGAATTGCTCTGCCCTAGACTCTCAAAGCGCATCCTGTATTCCACGTATCTCTTCTAAAACCTATGTTATCTAATAGGTATTCTAAACCTATGCTCAAACCTCCACCTCTTTTGATTCATGGACGACCTGAATTTGAGGTCAGTCACATTCTGGATTCCAAACTTCGTGGCAAAAGACTGTATTATCTCATTCATTGGAAAGGTTATCCTGTTACGGAACGATCCTGGGAACCTTAGTTAAGGCCTTTCAAAAGTTTCACCCTACTAAGCCTGGTCCTGTCCCCCGGAGGGGTCCTTGAGGGGGGGGGGGGGGGTGCTGTCATGATTCCCTCCGTTCATCTCCATCTCGCCGTGGCTCCCGGATCTCTTCTGTGACGCATTCTCAGACACTCCCTCTGACGTAACGGCCTCTCTCTCAGCCTTTAAATCTCGGCGGGAGATTTACTCGGGGCCCGTTTGTTCTCTTCTTTCCGGACCGTGTCAATGTGAGTACTTATTTTTCTATATCTGGATCCTGACCCTATCCTGCCTGACTTCGCTTTGTCTGAACCTCAATCCTGTTTTGGATTTACTTGTCCCTTGCCTGTCTGAAGTGTTGCAATTTCTGTTACTTAGAGTTTATCCTCTTGCCTACCAGACTTTGTTTGCTGACAACCTGCTTAAAGGGACATTATCTTTGTTTGCTTTAATCCTGCTAAAAAGGAACATTATCATTTGTTTGCTGACAACCTGCTTAAAGGGACATTATCTTTGTTTGCTTTAATCCTGCTAAAAAGGAACATTATCATTTGTTTGCTGACAACCTGCTTAAAGGGACATTATCATTTGTTTGCAGACAACCTGCTTAAAGGGACATTATCTTTGTTTGCTTTAATCCTGCTAAAAAGGAACATTATCATTTGTTTGCTGACAACCTGCTTAAAGAGACATTATCTTTGTTTGCTGACAACCTGCTTAAAGGGACATTATCTTTGTTTGTTGTAAACCTGCTAAAAAGGAACATTATCATTTGTTTGCTGACAACCTGCTTAAAGGGACATTATTTTGTTTGTTGCAAACCTGCAAAAAGGGAACATTATCATTTGTTTGCTGATAACCTGCTTAAAGGGACATTATCTTTGTTTGTTGCAAACCTGCTAAAAAAGGAACATTATCATTTGTTTGCTGAACCTGCTTAAAGGGACTTTATCTTTGTTTGTTACAAACCTCCTAAAAAGGAACGTTATCACCTGTATATCAATTCAGTCCTCAAGAAGATATACTGAGTTACTATTTCTTTTGGAAGATCTTATATCCTGCTTATTTTGTTTCTTGAGTGGGTCACGTCCTGGATATTTCTCAGTGTGCCAGCGTGTGTTTTAATTTTCACGCTAGCAGTTGGGTTAAATCATGGGCTGACTAAATACGGCTGACAGCTGCCGGCAATGGGGAGCTGCCGTTCATTGAGGGAACCATGAATGCCAACATGTACTATGACATATTGAAGCACAGCATGATCCCCTCCCTTCGGAGACTGGGCCACAGGACAGTATTCCAACATGATAACCCCAAACACACCTCCAAGACGACCACTTCCTTGCTAAAGAAGCTGAGGGTAAAGGTGAAGGACTGGCCAAGCATGTCTACAGACCTACACCCTATTGAGCATCTGTGGGGCATCCTCAAATGGAAGGTGGGGGAGCACAAATTCTCTAACATCCACCAGCTCCATGATGTGGAAGAGGACTCCAGTGGCAACCTGTGAAGCTCTGGTGAACTCCATGCCCAAGAGGGTTAAGACAGTGCTGGAAAATAATGGTGGCCACACAAAATATTGACACTTTGGGCCCAATTTGGACATTTCCACTAAGGGGTGTACTCACTTTTGTTTCCAACGGTTTAGATAATAATGGTTGTGTGTTGAGTTATTTTGAGGAGACAGCAAATGTACACTGTTATACAGGCTGTACACTCACTACTTTACATTTCTTCAGTGTTGTCACATGAAAAGATATAATAAAATATTTACAAACATGTGAGGGGTGTACTCATTTTTGTGAGATACTGTATATATATATATATATATATATATATATATATATATAGACACACACACACATAGATATGATGGTCTGGCCACCCATAGGTGCCCCCAGGCAAATAAAATTAAGGGTCTCCCACACATGCTTACTGTAGCACTTAGAGAGCTGACAGTAACATACACACATTTATACAAGTACTCTCCAGAGCATACATATATACATGCAAACACACACACTCCAGAGTATACACATATATGTACAAGCAAACACACAACACTCCACAGCATACGCATATACATGTACAAGCAAACACACACACTCATTCCAGAGCACACACATATACAGCAAACACACACACTGCAGAGCATACACATATACATGTACAAGCAAACAAACACACATGCTTCAGAGTATACACATATACTGTTACATGCAAGCACACACACACATTCACACACTACAGAGCATACACAAATACATGTACATGCAAACACACACTCTCCAGAGCATACACATATTCATGTAAACCCAAACACACACTCTCCAGAGCATATACATATACTGTTACATGCAAGCACACACACTCATACATTACAGAGCATACACAAATACATGTACACGCAAACACACACTCTCCAAAGCATACACATATTCATGTAAACCAAAACACACACTCTCAAGAGCATATACATATACTGTTACATGCAAGCACACACACATATTCACACACTACAGAGCATACACAAATACATGTACACGCAAACACACTCTCCAGAGCATACGCATATTCATGTAAACCCAAACACACACTCTCCAGAGCATATACATATACTGTTACATGCAAGCACACACACACACACATTACAGAGCATACACAAATACATGTACACGCAAACACACACACATTCCAAATCTACAGAGTATACACAAATACATGTACACACAAGCACATACACAAATACATTTACACGCAAACACACACATTCACATACTACAGAGTATACACAAATACATGTACACACAAACACACACATCCACACACTACAGAGTATACACAAATACATGTACACACAAACACACACATTCACACACTACAGAGTATACACAAATACATTGACACGCAAACACACACAAATTCACACACTACAGAGTATACACAAATACATTTACACGCAAACGCACACATTCACACACTACAGAGTATACACAAATACATTTACACGCAAACACACACAAATTCACACACTACAGAGTATACACAAATACATTTACACACAAACACACACATTCTCACACTACAGAGTATACACAAATACATTTACACACAAATGCACACATTCACACACTACAGAGTATACACAAATACATTTACATGCAAACACACACACATTCCCAATCTACAGGGTATACACAAATACATTTACATGCAAACACACACATTCACACACTACAGAGTATGCACAAATACATTTACACGCAAACACACACGCATTCCCAATCTACAGAGTATACACAAATACATTTACATGCAAACACACACATTCACACACTACAGAGTATACACAAATACATTTACACACAAACACACACATTCACACACTACAGAGTACACACAAATACATTTACACACAAACACACACATTCACACACTACAGAGTACACACAAATACATTTACACACAAACACACACATTCACACACTACAGAGTACACACAAATACATTTACACACAAACACACACATTCACACACTACAGAGTACACACAAATACATTTACACACAAACACACACATTCACACACTACAGAGCATACAGAAATAAATGTACACACTATTTAGCGCTACGTAATATGTTGGCGCTTTAAAAATAACCGATAATAATAATAATAATAATAATAACACACATTCACACAGTACAGAGCATACACAAATAAATACATGCAAACACATACACATTCACACACTACAGAGCATACAGAAATGCATGTATACACTAACACACACATAGAGGGGTACTTATCAAGCCGTCTACTTTACCTGCCTTCGCCGGTCCAATACGCCTGCCTAAGCTCGCCTCACATCGCCGCCGCGGACCTGAATGGGTTTGCCTAAGTTATCAAAAAATCTGTCAAAAAGCCGCGCACCAAGTACGGGGCGATGAGCAGCGGATTGTGATAGTTATCACTGATCCGATCTCGCTGCTCTTCGGCTTTTTCACAGCTTTATTGATACCCCTGTCACTAAGCACTCACACTAACTACACTGTTCTACCCCCTATACCGGCGCCCCCGGAGCCCCCCGCAACTAAATAAAGTTACTAACCCCTAAACCACCGCTCCTAGACCCCGCCGCAACTCTTATAAATGTATTAACCCCTAAACCGCCGCTCCCGGACACCGCCGCCACCTACATTATACCTAGTAACCCCTATCCTGCCCCCCCTATACAGCCGCCACCTATAATAAATTTATTAACCCCTATCCTGCGGATCCCGGACCTCGCCGCAACTAAATAAATAGTTTAACCCCTAAACCGCCGCTCCCGGACCCCACCACAACCTATATTAAACTTATTAACCCCTAATCTGCCCCCCATACACCGTCGCCACCTATAATAAATTTATTAACCCCTATCCTGCCCCCCCCTACACCGCCGCCACTGTAATAAAATTATTAACCCCTATCCTGCCCCCCCTACACCGCCGCAACTCTAATAAAATTATTAACCCCTAAACCTAAATCTAACACTAACCCTAACACCCCCCTAACTTAAATATTAATTAAATACATCTAAATAATATTTCTCTTATTAACTAAATTAATCCTATTTAAAACTAAATACTTACCTTTAAAATAAACCCTAATATAGCTACAATATAAATAATAATTACATTGTAGCTATCTTAGGATTTATTTTTATTTTACAGACAACTTTCAATTTATTTTAACTAGGTACAATAGCTATTAAATAGTTGTTAACTATTTAATAGCTACCTAGTTAAAATAAAGAGAAATTTACCTGTAAAATAAATCCTAACCTAAGTTACAATTACACCTAACACTACACTATACTTTAATAAATTATTCCTATTTAAAACTAAATACTTACCTGTAAAATAAACCCTAAGATAGCTACAATGTAATTAATAATTACATTGTAGCTATTTTAGGATTTATATTTATTTTACAGGTAACTTTGTATTTATTTTAGCTAGTTAGCTAAAAGAAATACAAAATTACCTGTAAAATAAATCATAGCCTAAGTTACAATTAAACCTAACACTACACTATCATTAAATTAATTTACTATATTACCTACAAATAACTACAATTAAATACAATTAAATAAACTAACTAAAGTACAAAAAATAAAAAAAGCTAAGTTACAAAAAATAAAAAAAATAAGTTACAAACATTTAAAAAATATTACAACAATTTTAAGCTACTTACACCTAATCTAAGCCCCCTAATAAAATAACAAAGCCCCCCAAAATAAAAAAAATGTCCTACCCTATTCTACATTAAAAAGTAAACAGCTCTTTTGCCTTACCAGCCCTTAAAAGGGCCTTTTGCAGGGCATGCCCCAAATAAAACAGCTCTTTTGCCTGTAAAAGAAAAATACAACCCCCCCAACATTAAAACCCACCACCCACATACCCCTAATCTAAGCCAAACCCCCCTTAAATAAACCTAACACTACCCCCCTGAAGATCATCCTACCTTGAGTCGTCTTCACTCAGCCGAGCACCGATGGAACTGAAGAGGAGATCCGGAGCGGCAGAAGTCATCATCCAAGGGGCCCAGAAGAAATCTTCCATCCGATCAAGTCATCATCCAGGCGGCGCTGAAGAGGTCTTCGATCCGATAGAAGTCATCATCTAGGCGGCGTCTTCAATCTTCATCCATCCGGAGCGGAGCGGAGCCATCTTCAGAAGAGCCTACGCGGATCCATCCTCTTCTTCCCGATGACTAACGACGAATGATGGTACCTTTAAGTGACGTCATCCAAGATGGCGTCACTTGAATTCCGATTGACTGATTCTATCAGCCAATCGGAATTAAGGTAGAAAAATCTGATTGGCTGATTCAATTCAAGTTCAATCTGATTCGCTGATTCAATCAGCCAATCGGATTCAAGTTCAATCCGATTGGCTGAACCAATCAGCCAATCGGATTGAACTTGAATCTGATTTTCTGATTGAATCAGCCAATCAGATTTTTCTACCTTAATTCCAATTGGCTGATAGAATCCTATCAGCCAATCGGAATTCGAGGGACGCCATCTTTGATGACGTCACTTAAAGGTACCGTCATTCGTCGTTAGTCGTCGGGAAGAAGAGGATGGATCCGTGTAGGCTCTTCTGAAGATGGCTCCGCTCCGCTCCGGATGGATGTAGATTGAAGACGCCGCCTAGATGATGACTTCTATCGGATCAAAGACCTCTTCAGCGCCGCCTGGGTGATGACTTCATCGGATGGAAGATTTCTTCTGTGCCCCTTGGATGATGACTTCTGCCGCTCCGGATCTCCTCTTCAGTTCCATCAGTGCTCGGCTGAGTGAAGACGACTCAAGGTAGGATGATCTTCAGGGTGGTAGTGTTAGGTTTATTTAAGGGGGGTTTGGGTTTGATTAGTGGTATGTGGGTGGTGGGTTTTAATGTTGGGGGGGTTGTATTTTTCTTTTACAGGCAAAAGAGCTGTTTTATTTGGGGCATGCCCCGCAAAAGGCCCTTTTAAGGGCTGGTAAGGCAAAAGAGCTGGTAACTTTTTAATTTAGAATAGGGCAGGGAATTTTTTTATTTTGGGGGGCTTTGTTATTTTATTAGGGGGCTTAGATTAGGTGTAAGTAGCTTAAAATTGTTGTAATATTTTTTAAATGTTTGTAACTTATTTTTTTTTATTTTTTGTAACTTAGCTTTTTTTATTTTTTGTACTTTAGTTAGTTTATTGAATTGTATTTAATTGTAGTTATTTGTAGGTAATTTATTTAATTAATTTAATGATAGTGTAGTGTTAGGTTTAATTGTAACTTAGGTTAGGATTTATTTTACAGGTAATTTTGTATTTCTTTTAGCTAGGTAGTTATTAAATAGTTAATAACTATTTAATAAGTATTCTAACTAGCTAAAATAAATACAAAGTTACCTGTAAAATAAATATAAATCCTAAAATAGCTACAATGTAATTATTAATTACATTGTAGCTATCTTAGGGTTTATTTTACAGGTAAGTATTTAGTTTTAAATAGGATTCATTTATTAAAGTATAGT
Source organism: Bombina bombina (assembly GCF_027579735.1). Classification (NCBI taxonomy): domain Eukaryota; kingdom Metazoa; phylum Chordata; class Amphibia; order Anura; family Bombinatoridae; genus Bombina; species Bombina bombina. Next base: position 62,973,833 of record NC_069499.1, on the reverse strand, counting down.
GTAGTGTTAGGTGTAATTGTAACTTAGGTTAGGATTTATTTTACAGGTTAATTTCTCTTTATTTTAGCTAGGTAGCTATTAAACAGTTAATAACTATTTAATAGCTATTGTACCTAGTTAAAATAAATTGAAAGTTGCCTGTAAAATAAAAATAATTCCTAATATAGCTACAATATAATTATTATTTATATTGTAGCTATATTAGGGTTTATTTTAAAGGTAAGTATTTAGTTTTAAATAGGATTAACTTAGTTAATAAGAGAAATATTATTTAGATTTATTTAATTAATATTTAAGTTAGGGGGGTGTTAGGGTTAGGGGTTAGACTTAGGTTTAGGGGTTAATAATTTTATTACAGTGGCGGCGGTGTAGGGGGGGCAGGATAGGGGTTAATAAATTTATTATAGGTGGCGACGGTGTAGAGGGGGCAGATTAGGGGTTAATAAGTTTAAGATAGATTGCGGCGGGGTCCGGGAGTGGCAGTTTAGGGGTTAAACTATTTATTTAGTTGCGGCGGGGTCTGGGAACAGCAGGATAGGGGTTAATAACTTTATAATAGAGGGCGGCGGTATAGGGGGGGCAGGATAGGGGTTAATAGATATAATGTAGGTGGCGGCGGGGTCTGGGAGCGGCGGTTTAGGGGTTAATACATATATTATAGTTGTGGCTGGGACCGTGAGCGGCGGTTTAGGGGTTAACATATTTATTATAGCTTGCAGTGGGCTCTGGGAGCGGCGGTTTAGGGGGTAATACGTTTATTAGAGTGGCGGTGGGCTCCGGGAGCGGCAGTTTAGGGGGTAATAACTTTATTTAGTTGCGGCGGTGTAGAGGGGCAGATTAGGGGTGTTTAGACTCGGGGTACATGTTAGGATGTTAGGTGCAGACGTTTCCCATAGAAATCAATGGGATGTCGGGCAGCAGCGAACCTGAACTTTCGCTATGGTCAGACTCCCATTGATTCCTATGGGATCCGCCGCCTCCAGGGCGGCGGATTGAAAACCAGGTACGCTGGGCCGGAAAAGTGCCGAGCATACCTGCTAGTTTTTTGATAACTAGCAAAAGTAGTCAGATTGTGCCGCACTTGTGTGCGGAACATCTGGAGTGACGTAAGAATCGATCTGTTTCGGACTGAGTCCGGCGGATCGAAGCTTATGTCACAAAATTCTTCTTTTGCCGGTATCTAGGGCTTGATAACTAAGGCGAATTAGCCTCGCCACAAATACGCTACGGAATTCCAGCGTTTTTGAGGTTGACGGCTTGATAAGTACCCCTCATTGTCACACAGTACAGAGCATACACAAATAAATACATGCAAACATATACACATTCACACACTACAGAGCATACAGAAATGCATGTACACACTATCACACATAGTCACACAGTACAGAGCATACACAAATAAATACATGCAAACACATACACATTCACACACTACAGAGCATACAGAAATGCATGTACACACTATCACACATAGTCACACAGTACAGAGCATACACAAATAAATACATGCAAACACATACACATTCACACACTACAGAGCATACAGAAATGCATGTACACACTATCACACATAGTCACACAGTACAGAGCATACACAAATAAATACATGCAAACACATACACATTCACACACTACAGAGCATACAGAAATGCATGTACACACTATCACACATAGTCACAAGTACAGAGCATACACAAATAAATACATGCAAACACATACACATTCACACACTACAGAGCATACAGAAATGCATGTACACACTATCACACATAGTCACACAGTACTGAGCATACACAAATAAATACATGCAAACACATACACATTCACACACTACAGAGCATACAGAAATGCATGTACACACTAACACACATAGTCACACAGTACAGAGCATACACAAATAAATACATGCAAACACATACACATTCACACACTACAGAGCATACAGAAATGCATGTACACACTATCACACATAGTCACACAGTACAGAGCATACACAAATAAATACATGCAAACACATACACATTCACACACTACAGAGCATACAGAAATGCATGTACACACTATCACACATAGTCACACAGTACAGAGCATACACAAATAAATACATGCAAACACATACACATTCACACACTACAGAGCATACAGAAATGCATGTACACACTATCACACATAGTCACACAGTACTGAGCATACACAAATAAATACATGCAAACACATACACATTCACACACTACAGAGCATACAGAAATGCATGTACACACTAACACACATAGTCACACAGTACAGAGCATACACAAATAAATACATGCAAACACATACACATTCACACACTACAGAGCATACAGAAATGCATGTACACACTAACACACATAGTCACACAGTACAGAGCATACACAAATAAATACATGCAAACACATACACATTCATACACTACAGAGCATACAGAAATGCATGTACACACTATCACACATAGTCACACAGTACAGAGCATACACAAATAAATATATGCAAACACATACACATTCATACACTACAGAGCATACAGAAATGCATGTACACACTATCACACATAGTCACACAGTACAGAGCATACAGAAATGCATGTACACACTATCACACATAGTCACACACTACAGAGCATACAGAAATGCATGTACACGCTATCACACATAGTCACACAGTACAGAGCATACACAAATAAATACATGCAAACACATACACATTCACACACTACAGAGCATACAGAAATGCATGTACACACTATCACACATAGTCACACAGTACTGAGCATACACAAATAAATACATGCAAACACATACACATTCACACACTACAGAGCATACAGAAATGCATGTACACACTATCACACATAGTCACACAGTACAGAGCATACACAAATAAATACATGCAAACACATACACATTCACACACTACAGAGCATACAGAAATGCATGTACACGCTATCACACATTGTCACACAGTACAGAGCATACACAAATAAATACATGCAAACACATACACATTCACACACTACAGAGCATACAGAAATACATGTACACGCTATCACACATTGTCACACAGTACAGAGCATACACAAATAAATACATGCAAACACATACACATTCACACACTACAGAGCATACAGAAATGCATGTACACACTAACACACATAGTCACACAGTACAGAGCATACACAAATAAATACATGCAAACACATACACATTCATACACTACAGAGCATACAGAAATGCATGTACACACTATCACACATAGTCACACAGTACAGAGCATACACAAATAAATACATGCAAACACATACACATTCACACACTACAGAGCATACAGAAATGCATGTACACACTATCACACATAGTCACACAGTACAGAGCATACACAAATAAATACATGCAAACACATACACATTCACACACTACAGAGCATACAGAAATGCATGTACACACTATCACACATAGTCACACAGTACTGAGCATACACAAATAAATACATGCAAACACATACACATTCACACACTACAGAGCATACAGAAATGCATGTACACACTAACACACATAGTCACACAGTACAGAGCATACACAAATAAATACATGCAAACACATACACATTCATACACTACAGAGCATACAGAAATGCATGTACACACTATCACACATAGTCACACAGTACAGAGCATACACAAATAAATACATGCAAACACATACACATTCATACACTACAGAGCATACAGAAATGCATGTACACACTATCACACATAGTCACACAGTACAGAGCATACAGAAATGCATGTACACACTATCACACATAGTCACACACTACAGAGCATACAGAAATGCATGTACACGCTATCACACATAGTCACACAGTACAGAGCATACACAAATAAATACATGCAAACACATACACATTCACACACTACAGAGCATACAGAAATGCATGTACACACTATCACACATAGTCACACAGTACTGAGCATACACAAATAAATACATGCAAACACATACACATTCACACACTACAGAGCATACAGAAATGCATGTACACACTATCACACATAGTCACACAGTACAGAGCATACACAAATAAATACATGCAAACACATACACATTCACACACTACAGAGCATACAGAAATGCATGTACACGCTATCACACATTGTCACACAGTACAGAGCATACACAAATAAATACATGCAAACACATACACATTCACACACTACAGAGCATACAGAAATACATGTACACGCTATCACACATTGTCACACAGTACAGAGCATACACAAATAAATACATGCAAACACATACACATTCACACACTACAGAGCATACAGAAATGCATGTACACACTAACACATATAGTCACACAGTACAGAGCATACACAAATAAATACATGCAAACACATACACATTCATACACTACAGAGCATACAGAAATGCATGTACACACTATCACACATAGTCACACAGTACAGAGCATACACAAATAAATACATGCAAACACATACACATTCATACACTACAGAGCATACAGAAATGCATGTACACACTATCACACATAGTCACACAGTACAGAGCATACAGAAATGCATGTACACACTATCACACATAGTCACACACTACAGAGCATACAGAAATGCATGTACACGCTATCACACATAGTCACACAGTACAGAGCATACACAAATAAATACATGCAAACACATACACATTCACACACTACAGAGCATACAGAAATGCATGTACACACTATCACACATAGTCACACAGTACAGAGCATACACAAATAAATACATGCAAACACATACACATTCACACACTACAGAGCATACAGAAATGCATGTACACACTATCACACATAGTCACACAGTACTGAGCATACACAAATAAATACATGCAAACACATACACATTCACACACTACAGAGCATACAGAAATGCATGTACACACTATCACACATAGTCACACAGTACAGAGCATACACAAATAAATACATGCAAACATATACACATTCACACACTACAGAGCATACAGAAATGCATGTACACACTATCACACATAGTCACACAGTACAGAGCATACACAAATAAATACATGCAAACACATACACATTCACACACTACAGAGCATACAGAAATGCATGTACACACTATCACACATAGTCACACAGTACTGAGCATACACAAATAAATACATTCAAACACATACACATTCACACACTACAGAGCATACAGAAATGCATGTACACGCTATCACACATAGTCACACAGTACAGAACATACACAAATAAATACATGCAAACATATACACATTCACACACTACAGAGCATACAGAAATGCATGTACACACTATCACACATAGTCACACAGTACAGAGCATACACAAATAAATACATGCAAACACATACACATTCACACACTACAGAGCATACAGAAATGCATGTACACACTATCACACATTGTCACACAGTACAGAGCATACAGAAATGCATGTACACACTATCACACATAGTCACACAGTACAGAGCATACACAAATAAATACATGCAAACACATACACATTCACACACTACAGAGCATACAGAAATGCATGTACACACTATCACACATAGTCACACAGTACAGAGCATACACAAATAAATACATGCAAACACATACACATTCACACACTACAGAGCATACAGAAATGCATGTACACACTATCACACATAGTCACACAGTACAGAGCATACACAAATAAATACATGCAAACACATACACATTCACACACTACAGAGCATACAGAAATGCATGTACACGCTATCACACATAGTCACACAGTACAGAGCATACACAAATAAATACATGCAAACACATACACATTCACACACTACAGAGCATACAGAAATGCATGTACACACTATCACACATAGTCACACAGTACTGAGCATACACAAATAAATACATGCAAACACATACACATTCACACACTACAGAGCATACAGAAATGCATGTACACACTATCACACATAGTCACACAGTACAGAGCATACACAAATAAATACATGCAAACACATACACATTCACACACTACAGAGCATACAGAAATGCATGTACACGCTATCACACATTGTCACACAGTACAGAGCATACACAAATAAATACATGCAAACACATACACATTCACACACTACAGAGCATACAGAAATACATGTACACGCTATCACACATTGTCACACAGTACAGAGCATACACAAATAAATACATGCAAACACATACACATTTACACACTACAGAGCATACAGAAATGCATGTACACACTAACACATATAGTCACACAGTACAGAGCATACACAAATAAATACATGCAAACACATACACATTCATACACTACAGAGCATACAGAAATGCATGTACACACTATCACACATAGTCACACAGTACAGAGCATACACAAATAAATACATGCAAACACATACACATTCATACACTACAGAGCATACAGAAATGCATGTACACACTATCACACATAGTCACACAGTACAGAGCATACAGAAATGCATGTACACACTATCACACATAGTCACACACTACAGAGCATACAGAAATGCATGTACACGCTATCACACATAGTCACACAGTACAGAGCATACACAAATAAATACATGCAAACACATACACATTCACACACTACAGAGCATACAGAAATGCATGTACACACTATCACACATAGTCACACAGTACAGAGCATACACAAATAAATACATGCAAACACATACACATTCACACACTACAGAGCATACAGAAATGCATGTACACACTATCACACATAGTCACACAGTACTGAGCATACACAAATAAATACATGCAAACACATACACATTCACACACTACAGAGCATACAGAAATGCATGTACACACTATCACACATAGTCACACAGTACAGAGCATACACAAATAAATACATGCAAACATATACACATTCACACACTACAGAGCATACAGAAATGCATGTACACACTATCACACATAGTCACACAGTACAGAGCATACACAAATAAATACATGCAAACACATACACATTCACACACTACAGAGCATACAGAAATGCATGTACACACTATCACACATAGTCACACAGTACTGAGCATACACAAATAAATACATTCAAACACATACACATTCACACACTACAGAGCATACAGAAATGCATGTACACGCTATCACACATAGTCACACAGTACAGAACATACACAAATAAATACATGCAAACATATACACATTCACACACTACAGAGCATACAGAAATGCATGTACACACTATCACACATAGTCACACAGTACAGAGCATACACAAATAAATACATGCAAACACATACACATTCACACACTACAGAGCATACAGAAATGCATGTACACACTATCACACATTGTCACACAGTACAGAGCATACAGAAATGCATGTACACACTATCACACATAGTCACACAGTACAGAGCATACACAAATAAATACATGCAAACACATACACATTCACACACTACAGAGCATACAGAAATGCATGTACACACTATCACACATAGTCACACAGTACAGAGCATACACAAATAAATACATGCAAACACATACACATTCACACACTACAGAGCATACAGAAATGCATGTACACACTATCACACATAGTCACACAGTACAGAGCATACACAAATAAATACATGCAAACACATACACATTCACACACTACAGAGCATACAGAAATGCATGTACACGCTATCACACATAGTCACACAGTACAGAGCATACACAAATAAATACATGCAAACACATACACATTCACACACTACAGAGCATACAGAAATGCATGTACACGCTATCACACATAGTCACACAGTACAGAGCATACACAAATAAATACATGCAAACACATACACATTCACACACTACAGAGCATACAGAAATACATGTACACGCTATCACACATTGTCACACAGTACAGAGCATACACAAATAAATACATGCAAACACATACACATTCACACACTACAGAGCATACAGAAATGCATGTACACACTAACACATATAGTCACACAGTACAGAGCATACACAAATAAATACATGCAAACACATACACATTCATACACTACAGAGCATACAGAAATGCATGTACACACTATCACACATAGTCACACAGTACAGAGCATACACAAATAAATACATGCAAACACATACACATTCATACACTACAGAGCATACAGAAATGCATGTACACACTATCACACATAGTCACACAGTACAGAGCATACAGAAATGCATGTACACACTATCACACATAGTCACACACTACAGAGCATACAGAAATGCATGTACACGCTATCACACATAGTCACACAGTACAGAGCATACACAAATAAATACATGCAAACACATACACATTCACACACTACAGAGCATACAGAAATGCATGTACACACTATCACACATAGTCACACAGTACAGAGCATACACAAATAAATACATGCAAACACATACACATTCACACACTACAGAGCATACAGAAATGCATGTACACACTATCACACATAGTCACACAGTACTGAGCATACACAAATAAATACATGCAAACACATACACATTCACACACTACAGAGCATACAGAAATGCATGTACACACTATCACACATAGTCACACAGTACAGAGCATACACAAATAAATACATGCAAACATATACACATTCACACACTACAGAGCATACAGAAATGCATGTACACACTATCACACATAGTCACACAGTACAGAGCATACACAAATAAATACATGCAAACACATACACATTCACACACTACAGAGCATACAGAAATGCATGTACACACTATCACACATAGTCACACAGTACTGAGCATACACAAATAAATACATTCAAACACATACACATTCACACACTACAGAGCATACAGAAATGCATGTACACGCTATCACACATAGTCACACAGTACAGAACATACACAAATAAATACATGCAAACATATACACATTCACACACTACAGAGCATACAGAAATGCATGTACACACTATCACACATAGTCACACAGTACAGAGCATACACAAATAAATACATGCAAACACATACACATTCACACACTACAGAGCATACAGAAATGCATGTACACACTATCACACATTGTCACACAGTACAGAGCATACAGAAATGCATGTACACACTATCACACATAGTCACACAGTACAGAGCATACACAAATAAATACATGCAAACACATACACATTCACACACTACAGAGCATACAGAAATGCATGTACACACTATCACACATAGTCACACAGTACAGAGCATACACAAATAAATACATGCAAACACATACACATTCACACACTACAGAGCATACAGAAATGCATGTACACACTATCACACATAGTCACACAGTACAGAGCATACACAAATAAATACATGCAAACACATACACATTCACACACTACAGAGCATACAGAAATGCATGTACACGCTATCACACATAGTCACACAGTACAGAGCATACACAAATAAATACATGCAAACACATACACATTCACACACTACAGAGCATACAGAAATGCATGTACACACTATCACACATAGTCACACAGTACAGAGCATACACAAATAAATACATGCAAACACATACACATTCACACACTACAGAGCATACAGAAATGCATGTACACACTATCACACATAGTCACACAGTACAGAGCATACACAAATAAATACATGCAAACACATACACATTCACACACTACAGAGCATACAGAAATGCATGTACACGCTATCACACATTGTCACACAGTACAGAGCATACAGAAATAAATACATGCAAACACATACACATTTACACACTACAGAGCATACAGAAATGCATGTACACACTATCACACATTGTCACACAGTACAGAGCATACAGAAATGCATGTACACACTATCACACATAGTCACACAGTACAGAGCATACACAAATAAATACATGCAAACACATACACATTCACACACTACAGAGCATACAGAAATGCATGTATACACTATCACACATAGTCACACAGTACAGAGCATACACAAATAAATACATGCAAACACATACACATTCACACACTACAGAGCATACAGAAATGCATGTACACACTATCACACATAGTCACACAGTACAGAGCATACACAAATAAATACATGCAAACACATACACATTCACACACTACAGAGCATACAGAAATGCATGTACACACTATCACACATAGTCACACAGTACAGAGCATACACAAATAAATACATGCAAACACATACACATTCACACACTACAGAGCATACAGAAATGCATGTACACACTATCACACATAGTCACACAGTACAGAGCATACACAAATAAATACATGCAAACACATACACATTCACACACTACAAAGCACACACAAATTAATGCACACAAACTAAATACTCATATATATGTACATATACAAAGACTACATACCCACACAGGGGCCCATTTATCAAGCACCGGGTGGAGCTTGAGGGCCCGTGTTTTTGGTGAGCCTGCAGGCTCGCCAGAAACACCAGTTTTGAAGCAGCGGTCTAAAGACCACTGCTCCATAACCTGTCCGCATGCTCTGAGCAGGCAGACAGACATCGCCGCAATTCAACCAGATTGAGTATGATCGGGTTGATTGACACCCCCTGCTGAATCTGCGTTGAATCGGCGTTGGTGCAATGCTGAATATGGAGAGCGTATTGCTCTCCGCATTCAGCGAGGTCTGTCGGACCTGATCCGCAATGTCGGATCAGGTCCAACAGACCTTTGTTAAATAGGCCCCACAGTGTACAGCATACATAATAATATAAACACACTTGGCATAACAAACAGCACATTTTATATAAACAAAGGACAACTAAATGGCATCTCACAGAATTAGATAGGGTGTTTTTTTGACTGTTAAAAAAAAAAGCTTCTGTACTGGGGCCAATAATAGGAATACAAAGTATGTGTGCAGTATACTGAGGTGTCTCTGACCTGTAAGGGGGAATCCTGACATCTGGGGAGAAAAAGATCAACTATGGATCATCTAATCAATCAAGATTATGCTTTTGAATGTGGTTCTTGTGTGAGGGTAGCTGGTTAAAAGTGATTTAGGGCATCCAACAGGAACGAAGCAAGGTAAAGACTGAGGAGGTGCAGAAAGATATAAGTTAAATAAGTTCCCTCTCACCCTGCACTGACGATGCTGCTTGGGGGAGGGGCATGTATGTACTGCTTATTCTTCCCACCGCCACCATTCCACTAAGGACTATTCCCTTAAGTTAACAAGCTTCAGTTAGCTGGTTTGAGGGCCACAGCAGAAAGAGCAGGGCTAAGGGTACCAGCAGACTGGATGCTGTCTGTCCACAGTCTCGATAATGCATTTAGGCTGCAGGGATAGACTGTGAGATGAGTCATACAGTCACTAGACTGAAGACAGCATGTATCTGCAGATGCAGATGGTGAACGCCACACGTGTCTTCTGTGCTACAGCTTTCTGCTGCATACGCCGAAGACTGTCAGCCCTTCCCTGAACAATCTCTACCACCAGTCCTGAGAGAGCAGTAGGACCTTTTCCAATGCAGTGGTATTGGCTGGCTGTCGAGCTTAGCAATCAATCATAAAGCTGCACAGTGCACACTCAAAACAGCACTATGACACTAGCTTTGCACAGTCCAGTACCACTTTTTTTTATTAAAAAAATAAAAGCAGATTGCAGATAACAGAACTTTAACTTTTATTAAGACTGTCACAGTATTAGAGCTCTGTGTGGGCCCCCCATGTCACATGACATCGGCAGATGGCACAGACTGGTCATGAACCAAAAAAATAAGCAGAAAACTTTTTTTACGACTCTGTATGGCCCCTCCTCCATCCCTTTGGCACCGGTGCAGTGACACCACCTGCATTTCCTTTAGGTCCGCCCCTAGTGTGCAGATAAAACAAATTGTAATTTTAGAGGTGCATAAAGGAAAGGCTAAAACAATGTTTTCACCAAACAGCAGATTAACCTTGGGTATGGTCTGATAGAAGTTGAGTGTTCAGGCAACATAATCCACAACACCAAACAACTCCTGATATTTTGATGTAGAGAGGATAATCTCCAAAATATTCTTCTACTTCAAGTCTTACACGTTTAAACTTTAAAGGAGTTTTGTGTCTATATAGAAATAGAGTTTCAGATTATGATGGGTTATGCTCAAACCACATGGGGCAGATAATACTAGAGCCGCAAAGTCCTAGAGAAGTGCGCTGGTGTATGATGGATAAAGACACCGGAGAAATCAGGCCGCACTCTTGATAAGTCGAAGTGATGAGAAGAATCCTGTTAGAACAGAAGAAAGAGGTGCAACATAGGATAATATTGTCTGCACAGAGGACAAACGATACACAGAGAAAAAACACCTGCAGATGGCTACTCACAAAAGCAGCGGCACAACCGGAGTGCCCAACAGAGCGGAACGGGACCAACAGTCATCCGATAGACTCAAGACACACACCAGAACGTCAGATGTCAGGTCACATGGTGGATACAACCACTCTCAACAGCGGGATCTCTCGGAGGGAGGCCAATCACCAATCATCCGCAAGATGGAATACACAGGAGGGCGTCACAGTGGAACCAAATCGGTCAGTGGGTTAAGACCATAAAATCGTGGATAACGATAAAAATAGCAGAGCAAGTAGAATAAAAAGTGTAAACTTTATTTAGTACACTAATAACACATCAACACGTTTCTCAGCAAAACATATGCTGTTTCATCAGGCTGTCATGGTTGGACTAACCAATAGAATGCAAGCTCAATCCTATTGGCTGATTGGATCAGCCAATGGGATTGAAGGTCAATCTTATTGGCTGATTTGCGATTGCACTCAACTTGTAATAAAAGCACAATTTAACCTGCATGCAAATGATCATGAAAACCCTTGCGCAAGCTTTTGCGTGCCACTTGTAATTTAGCCCTAAATAAATTTCATGCACCTCCCTCTTTCTGCCATTTAGGAACTTAGGTTACACTGCAGGTATCTGAAGGAGAGTTGCTGCACATGAACAAACACATCAGCACTGGAATTCAGTGAAAGCTAGAATTCATCATGGCTGCCACATGACTAGAAAGAGGCTGGGAATAACCTCAATGCTATGGTTATAAAATGTAGGGAGTCAAAGTTAAACTTATAATTCAGACAAAGCAAACAAACAATAATAAAATAAAAAGATATTAGTGCAGGAATAGTGATATTATTATTATCATTTATTTGTATAGCGCCGCCAAATTCCGTAGCGCTGGGTACAATGATAGGGGTATACAATGACAAAGATTTTTTATAAAATACAAAACATAACAAAACTAAACAAATCTAGTACAGGAGGAAGAGGGCCCTGCTCCGGAGAGCTCACAGTCTATAGGTTTAGGGTGCAGAGACATAAGGTTGGGGTAGCTTGTCACATCGGTTGTAGTTGCAGCAGTGAGTCAGGCAGTTCATGTATTAGTTTGGTTAGGATGAGGGATGGAGGAGAGATGGTACGCTTCTCTGAATAGGTGGGTTTTTAAGGAGCGTCTGAAGCTATACAAGGTTGGAGACAGTTTTATGGAGCGGGGTAGAGAGTTCCAGAGGACAGGAGCAGCACGTGCAAAGTCTTGGAGGCGGGAGTGGGACGTAGAGATAACAGGCGTGTAGAAACGTAGGTCAGAGGTTGATCGAAGAGGACGATGGATTGTGTGATTCTAATAGGAAATTAAATTTCTTGGGGCCCATCCTGTTTGGGTTTTGTTAATCTTTTTCCACAAGTGTTTTGATCACATACAAGCAGTTGCTGTACTCTGAGGGGTGTAGGGGGTACAAAAGCAATCTTTTAGGTTACTCATCTAATGTCCTGAAGAGGAGGGTGAATATTGCCCCTCCCCGTCACTGTCCCGTCCTACCTAGCTACTTGCAGGAACTGTCTAACCACACCCCAAACTAACTAGTCACTGTCACACCCAGACCAATCAGCTCCACACACTAATCATCATGACTCCACCCGCACCCGAAATGACTCCAAACTGAATAACTTTGACTACCTGACAAAATAAAAAAATGAATTGCTAGAACTGTCACTGTGTATGAGCCATCATTGTGCTGGTAAATAGTGAACCTATTGTTATAGCTCACAATGTTCAGTTTCAATGCTAGATGTTGCTAAGTTTAAAGCTACTTATTTAGCTGCTGTGCAAGATAGTAAAGGCAGCTAACAAGGGCTACGCTAGGGAAAATATTGAAAGGAACAGCTGCAGCTGTTTCAGGACTTGTATAGACATTTCTATTCACTAATGATATAGCCAGAAATAAAAAGCAACAGACACACAGGAAACAGACATAACAGACCAGACATAGTTGCCAACAGTCCCTGATTTCCAGGGACAGTCCCTGGATTTTGTTGTATGTCCCTGGATTTTTTTTGTCCTATGAAATGTCCCTGAAAATCTCTTTTGCACAACATTTGTTGTATGTATGTATGTGTGTGTGTGTATATATATATATATATATATATATATACACACACACATACATATATACAGATAGATGATAAATAGATATAGTGTATTATTTAAATATAATTCATTCCTAGTGGAATATTCTTATTATTATTGAATGGGTTCACATATTATTTGTCTATCTAATTTTGATGCTGTGTTGTAAAAATAACCATATGCCCAGAATGTGTTCCAGAGACTGGGTAGGTGTAAGAGCTTGGTGCTGTAATCTGTATAATAAACTATGGATAAATCTAAATTATACTATTACTTTCAAATGGGTGTATTTTGATTGCAGAACTGAGTGGGCGGAGCAGTTGAACAGTAGGTCGTCAATACTCCAGTAATCCGCTTGCTTGCTCTGCTGCAAAGTGTCCCTGGAATTTTTTTTTATATGTTGGCAACTATGACCAGATTGCATACTTTATATTTTACTGTTTACAAGGGACAGTGAATACTTTTTATTTGTTGCCTTTTAAAGTGTTTTAGATGTTTTAGACCTTTTAAAAACAAAAGCTCATGTGGTAAAAAAAACTTTTGTTTTATACTTGTTAGGTGAGTCACTGTTTACCACGAGAGCTGTAGAGATGGTTGCCACCTCAGCCATCTTTTCCTGGACACTTATGAGTTACACATGCTGCAGGGTAAGCAGGGCGGAACATGTATTGTGCCTCTAGATATCACATTAATAGTGCTGATTGACAGCACAATACATGTTCCTCCCTGCAAACCCTGCAGCATGTGTAACTCATAACTTTCCAGGAAAACATGGCCGAGGGGGTAACCCTAGCTATAGAAGTTTTCCTCATCATCCAGCGAGACTTTCAATAGCAGAGTCTGAATGTTAATAGAATTGCAACTTTAAATGATCAAATCCATCCACAGCTTTCCTTTATGGTGGAGCCAATGAGGAGCCAGTGTGGACTTTACTCTGGAGAGGACAGAGCTGTCATAGTCATGGTGTTAAGAAAATCTCCATAGTTTGTTGTCAGCCATAAAGATAAAATAACAAACTACAAATCAGGGACAGATATGGGACATGGTTATGCTTGTGAAGCCTGCCATGTGTTCTTTTAGTTTTCAGGCCTGAGATATCTACTATTTTCAGACTTAAATTACAGGAAAAGAAGGCACAATAAATAATGAAAGTCTATAAGTTGTTTAACTATCCATTATTGAACATATTATATTACAATCTCAAACTGTTTACTGTCCCTATTTCATTTAGAAATGTTTTTACTATGTTTAAATATTGTTTTGAGAATGTTTTGAGTTTAATGTCTCTTTAATCTGTACACAGTTCTAGCCATAGACACACCCAGTGATCTATTTCCATAGATCCTCCCAATATATTTTTGGACTCCTTCTAGGACTTTGAGGTTTATAATGTGTGAGGGGGAATTGTGGGTAAAGGCACAGGTGTTATGTAGAAAGAGCTGTGATAGGTGGGACAGAGTCATGGGTGCTCTGTGGGCAGGGTTGAACGTCTCATGAGCATAGTTAAAAGGGACATAAAACTTACAATTTTTCTTTCATAATTCAGATAAAGGGGCATATTAATCAAAGTGCGAGCGAAAATGATACGATGTTGCATATCATGTCCGCTGCACATCGATAAATGCAGACAGCATACGCTGTTGGCATTTATCATTGCACAAGCAGTTCACCAGAACTGATTGTGCAATACCGCCCCCTTCAGATTCATGGCCGGCCGCTAGCAGGGTTAATTTCTGTCCGCCACCTCAGAGCAAGTTATGGAGCAGCGGTCTTTAGACTAAAGGCTCTCCGGAAACAAGGGGCATCAAGCTCCACATATATACATCTTATCATTGACTTACCAATGTGTTCAGCTAATTCCTAGTATTGCATTGCTGCTCCTTCTGTACGGAATACCAAGACAGTTTCTTGTTTAAAAGTCTGTGTTCTGCCTGAATGAATAAATTAAAAAATGGGTTTCATATTCCTTTAAGTATAAAACCTGTTAAATTTGAACTGATACTACAGTATCAGAGGCGTAACTAGAAATCACAGGGCCCAGGTGCAAGGATTTTTACATGTCTGCAAAAGGAGGTACCCTGTGCCCACAGTCTGTGAGATGGTCTGACCCCCTATTACTGTATATAGTGACACTGTTTAACCCACCAGTACTGTATATAGTGACACTGTTTAACCCGCCAGTACTGTATATAGTGACACTGTTTAACCCGCCAGTACTGTATATAGTGACACTGTTTAACCCACCAGTACTGTATATAGTGACACTGTTTAACCCGCCAGTACTGTATATAGTGACACTGTTTAACCTACCAGTACTGTATATAGTGACACTGTTTAACCCACCAGTACTGTATATAGTGACACTGTTTAACCCCCCAGTACTGTATATAGTGACACTGTTTAACCCCCCTGTACTGTATATAGTGACACTGTTTAACCCACCAGTACTGTATATAGTGACACTGTTTAACCCACCAGTACTGTATATAGTGACACTGTTTAACCTACCAGTACTGTATATAGTGACACTGTTTAACCCCCCTGTACTGTATATAGTGACACTGTTTAACCCGTCAGCACTGTATATAGTGACACTGTTTAACCCACCAGTACTGTATATAGTGATACTGTTTAACCCCCCTGTACTGTATATAGTGACACTGTTTAACCCACCAGTACTGTATATAGTGACACTGTTTAACCTACCAGTACTGTATATAGTGACACTGTTTAACCCCCCTGTACTGTATATAGTGACACTGTTTAACCTACCAGTACTGTATATAGTGACACTGTTTAACCCACCAGTACTGTATATAGTGACACTGTTTAACCTACCAGTACTGTATATAGTGACACTGTTTAACCCCCCTGTACTGTATATAGTGACACTGTTTAACCCACCAGTACTGTATATAGTGACACTGTTTAACCCACCAGTACTGTATATAGTGACACTGTTTAACCTACCAGTACTGTATATAGTGACACTGTTTAACCCACCAGTACTGTATATAGTGACACTGTTTAACCTACCAGTACTGTATATAGTGACACTGTTTAACCCCCCTGTACTGTATATAGTGACACTGTTTAACCCACCAGTACTGTATATAGTGACACTGTTTAACCCACCAGTACTGTATATAGTGACACTGTTTAACCTACCAGTACTGTATATAGTGACACTGTTTAACCCACCAGTACTGTATATAGTGACACTGTTTAACCCGCCAGTACTGTATATAGTGACACTGTTTAACCTACCAGTACTGTATATAGTGACACTGTTTAACCCCCCTGTACTGTATATAGTGACACTGTTTAACCCACCAGTACTGTATATAGTGACACTGTTTAACCTACCAGTACTGTATATAGTGACACTGTTTAACCCACCAGTACTGTATATAGTGACACTATTTAACCCACCAGTACTGTATATAGTGAGTTAGTGACACAGAGGCCCATTTATCAAGCTCCGTATGGAGCTTGTGGGTCCGTGTTTCTGGCGAGTCTGTAGATTTGCCAGAAACAGCAGTTATGAAGCAGCGGTCTAAAGACCGCTGCTCCATAACCCTGTCCGTCTGGTCTGAGCAAATGAACAGGACTCGCCACAATTCAACCCGATCGAGTACAATCGGGTTGATTGACACCTTCCTGCTGGCGGCCCATTGGCTGCGAGTCTGCAGGAGGTGGCGTTCCTTGCACAGTGACACTGTTTACCCCCGCCCCCCCCCCCCATGCTGTAGTAACAAGGTCTGTATTTTGCTGGCTCCACAAACATATACACACACATATACATGCATACATACACACACAGTCACATACATACACACACACATACACACACGCACACACATATACATGCATAAATACACACACCGTCACATACATACATACATACACACATACACACACACATACATGCATAAATACACACACAGTCACATACATACACACACATACACACACGCACACACATATACATGCATAAATACACACACCGTCACATACATACATACACACATACACACACACATACATGCATAAATACACACACAGTCACATACATACACACATACACACACATACATGCATAAATACACACATACACACACACACACACACACACACACACATACATGCATAAATACACACACAGTCACATACATACACACACACATACACACACGCACACACATATACATGCATAAATACACACACCGTCACATACATACATACATACACACATACACACACACATACATGCATAAATACACACACAGTCACATACATACACACATACACACACATACATGCATAAATACACACACAGTCACATACACACACACACATACATGCATAAATACACACACAGTCACATACACACACACACACACACACACACACACACACACACATACATGCATAAATACACACACAGTCACATACATACATACACACACACATACATGCATAAATACACACACAGTCACATACATACATACATACACGCATACACACACAGTCACATACATACATACACACACATACATGCATAAATACACACACATTTACATACATACATACATACATACATACACACATACACACACATACATGCATAAATACACACACAGTCACATACACACACACACACACACATAAACAACAATGGGTAAAACAGAAACACTAACCCCTGTAGTCAGAGACTTGTGGATTTATGGTCCATCATTGGCCTTTAAGGGTTTGTCGGCTCATAATAGCACGGGTCTCGCAGCCAGTGCAAGATCGCTCTGTTATGACCTTCATCCTAAAGGCCCCCTGAAATAGCACGGCTATCAAAAAATCAAGCCCCATAGAAAGACCAGCAAAGTACCCTAAGGGGTTAAGGATATACAGGTAGCCCTCAGTTTACGCCAGGATTAGGTTCCAGAAGGAAAGGTTGTAAATCGAAACCGTTGTAAATTGAAACCCAGTTTATAATGTAAGTCAATGGGAAGTGAGGGAGTTAGGTTCCAGGTCCCTCTCAAAATTGTCATAAGTAACACCTAATACATTATTTTTAAAGCTTTGAAATGAAGACTTTAAATGCTAAACAGCATTATAAACAGTATCAACTAATCACACAACACATAAAACGGCATTATAAACCTTATAAAATAATCACACAACACAGACTTTACTTGCATTTTTCTGCAAACAGTTCATTCTATGCATTCCAATCTGGACTGATTTATAGACAGGAAGATCTTGTTCCTATGAAAGCTTCTCGATAGTTCATGTCTAGTTAGACTAATTAATTCCAGCCTGTTTGTGTGCTTGGCTCTGCATATCTTTGCTGCAACACAAGCGGACAGCTCCACCTACTGGCTATTTTAATCAATGCAATGCTTCTCAATGCTTTTCAATAGCGGTCACATGACTGAAAAAAAAGGTTGTTATTCTGAAACGGAGCAAATTGAACCGGTGTAAATTGAGGGCCACCTGTATATTAAATTAATATATTGCAGCTGCCTCCATTAAACCCACATTATAAAAATAACAATATAAGGACTTCATTTTATAATTCTGATCTTGTTTAAAAATTAAGAATAATTTAAATAAATTCAAAAGAACTGTAAATGTTAAGCCACCGCATTGTTTGTGGTTTCTGGCATAGTAAGTATAGCTATTGCTTGAATACCAGTGAAACATAATAAGGGCTGTGAAGAAAGCAGCATAAATTTACAGCCATTTAAATGAAATCGAAACTGAAGGTTTATTTTAAACAGTAAAATGTAAGACGCTAGTTTTAGGCTTTGATTGCCATCCACATAAACAAAGCCATATACCAGGAAAGAAAAAATTGATTTTAGAATCTTTATTGCCATCTGGTTTCTACAATCTGAGTACATTCAGCAAAACTGTAGTGAACTTTTCACTTATTATTGGCTTAGTCTAAGGTCTGAGGTCTCTGGCGCTGCCAACATTTCTGTTGCTGTCACACATAGAACAAATTACTTAGATGAATCAGATACCATGCAATGCTTCCCCACCGCTTAGAGGAAATCGAAACTGATATGATTTTTTTATCTTTATTTTTCTAATAGGGAATTATGATGAGCAACTGGTTCCATATTAGGTTCTTGTTCTGTTTGGATTAGATTTGCCAATGCTCCCTTATTTTTAGTGATCTGACTTATTTTAACATGTAATATCTTCTTTTTAACCCTTTGAGTGCTAACAACGGCTCTGAGCCATCGCAAATTTTCCCATTGAGGTGCTGACTACGACTCAGAGCCGTCGCTAGCACTCACCCACCTTGAGGGCAATCTGGGGGCTCCCATAGACTCCCACCCCGGCGATCAGGCGTGTATAGTGACAGGCATCGCCGGGGCTTCATGTTTTGCGTGGTGACGTCACTCACAATGATGTGATGATGAGGTCACTGCACAACTTTATTTAAAAAATACAATAGGCAGTATAGGGAAATGGTGCATGCTACAGCTACAGACCCCCAAGACCCACTGTTGGAAAGGTAATCCCCTACCCTTTCCAACAGTTTAAGTCTTGGGGATCTGAAAAAAAATTAAAGTTAAAAAAAATATATAATTAAAAAAACAAAACTCAAACCCAGCTTAGCACCCAGGTGGGAAAGTGCTTAGCACTCTTACATATAATATTGTACTCTTGTACTCATTGTTTTATAAAAATATAATATTAAAAGATCTTACATTAACATAATCCTAATCTTGATGAGTATTGAAAGAGGTCCACAGCACCAAATATCTTAAAAAAGTATTTATTAAAGACAGTAAAAAAGCAACGTTTTGGGGGTTGTCCCCTTAGTCATGCCAAGGACCTCTTTGAATACTGGTATTATTCAGGGACTTGGCAGTGTCACTTATCTTCACAAGCACCATTCAGTAGTACTGTTCCGCTTCTGTTTGTTTATGTAATCTTTCTGAGTGGCATTGTTAAAGGGACAGTTTACCCTAAAACTTTATTTTTAATTGTTATTTATTGTACAGAGACAGAGGTAAGAAAGAGAAGCATTTGAGTGATAAGATAATGAGCTCTGATCACAGTGCAACCTTAGCCTATTATGATGGGCTGTGGTTTCAAAGAGCAAAGCCAACTATTTCTTTTGCAAAAAGAAGCATACATGAATAATTTTTTTTTTTTTTAATCATTTTTTTATTGAGGTACAACTGAAGTTTAACAGATATAGCCATGAAAAAAAAAAGATCAAATGGTACATAATATAGACAATCGGGCTACTGCAAAGTAACAGTTACATAGTTGTTGAGACGCCAATTGGCGTTTACAAATGTCAGTATTGGTTCAAAATATAAGAAGTATAGATAACATAATAACTTTATTAAATGAACCAGAATTTACGTTTATATATTGTAACCTCATTTTATATTTTATTTATTTATTCCCAGTTATGTAGGACACTTTAGACAAGTGTCCTGACCACTAATCATTCAGTGCAACCCATTTATATTAATGATATCTCAATGTTGGGATCAAATTATATTTGGGTTAGTTATTAACTTACCTCCTTTAAGAAAGAGGAAGAGGTCTATCGAGTCATGTTAGGGCGTATGTAGATAAGAGGGTAATACAGAATGGTCTCCTGTAAGTGTGTTAGTGATAAAACAGGGGGGGGGGGGAGGGTAAGGTTAGGAAGGAAGGGAGAGAGAGAGAGAGAGGGAGAGAGAAGAGAAAAAAAAAAAAAAAAAATCCATTTATAGATCTAATATTGTGCTCGTTTATGCGTTTATGGGCGATGTGATACATTCCACTTATTCCAGATTTCTTGGTGTAATTCAAACTTGTTTAGGCTTCTGAATGCAAACTCTTCCATCTTTTGAATGTGATCAATGATTGCAATAATTTTTGAGGATGAGGGGCATGATGTTTGTTTCCAATCTCTGGCAATAGCCAATTTAGTGGCCATAAGAATATATAGTGTAATATTTTTGTCTGCCTCAGACATTTCAGGTAGCTTATGATGCAGGAGACCCACGGAAGGTATTTGGCTCAAGGGGATACCGAGTGAATTAAGGGTGTTAAATGCAAAATCCCAGGCCTCTCTGATTATAGGACAGTCCCACCATATATGGGCCTGTGTGCCTAGGTGTCCACAATTCCGCCAGCACATGGGGGATGCTGTCTTGTAAAATTTATTCAGAGTGATCGGGACAAAGTGCCATCGAGTGGTTATCTTATAATATAGCTCCCACAGAGTTGCGCTGTGTAGGGTTGTCTTTGCTTTAACGATCTCACCCAGCCACATCCCAATCTCACTATCTATTTGGAGTTCTCGTTCCCAGGCCTTATATTGGTTGTGCTTAATAGGTTGTAGAGGCATGATCATGAGATTATAGTGGAAAGAAAGAGAGCCCCTTAATAATTTGCCCAAGTTCCATCTTTGCTCCCATCTAGTAGGGCTTCTTGCAGGTTGTCCCGAGAGTCCCCAGGCTTTAAGAATACTCGCAAGTCTAATGAATTCGAATCTCAAGGAAGAAGGTATGGAAAGGATAAGCTTCACTTCATCAAAGGGTATGAGTGCTTCCCCGGTATATAGAGATGCGATGGGCATGTTTGCAGCTTCAGCCCAATCTACCAGATGGGTCTCTGGCATAGAGATCAGAATGTTACGTAGTTTATAGAGGGGCGAAGGGTGAGGGGCAATAGATTCCATATTTTTTCTAGAGTCCCAATGCGTCAAAGTATTCATTATAATAGGGTGCGATATACGGATGGTAGTACGTATATGTACCGGGATCCAGGGAAGGTCGGAGAGTAGAACACTTCCAGGGAGGAAGGACTGCTCAACCCCATACCACCTGGGTTGATCATCTCTCAGACTCCAACTCATAAGACATACATGAATAATTTATCATACATTTTATATTCTGTGGTTGGTATAACAAGTCATGGAGAACACATTCAGGGAAAAACAAATTTACAGTGAACTGTCCCTTTAAAGGGTCTGTCAAGTACAAAATAAACATGATTCAAATAGGGCATGTCATTTTAAACAACTTTCCAATTTACTTTTATCACCAATTTTGCTTTGTTCTCTTGGTATTCTTAGTTGAAAGATAAATTTAGGTAGGCTTATATGCTAATTTCTTATACCTTGAAGGCCATCTCTAATCTGAATGCAATTTGACAGTTTTTCAACACTAGAGGGCGTTAGTTCATGTGTGTCATATAGATAACATTGAGCTCACGCACATGAAGTTACCTCGGAGTGAGCACTGATTGGCTAAAATGCAAGTCTGTCAAAAAAACTGAAATAAGGGGGGCAGTTTGCAGAGGCATGGCTACAAGGTAATCACAGAGCTAAAAAGTATATTAATATAACCGTGTTGATTAAGCAAAACTGGGGAATGGTTAATAAATAATAAATAAATTATCTATCTTTTTAACCCTTTGAGTGCTAATGACGGCTCTGAGCCGTCACAGAGTTTCCCACTCTGGTGCTAATGATGGCTCAGAGCCGTCACTAGCACTCTCCCACCTTGAGGGAGATATGGGGGCTCCCACCCACTCCTACACTGGCATTTTGCGCGGTGACATCACGCGCAATGACGTGATGACGTCAGCCTCAGCGCAGAACTTTATTGACAATTTGCCAATACAAAGTATAGGGAAAGGGGGCATGCTGCTTAGGCATCTAAGCAGCTACAGACCCCCAAGACCCACCATTGGAAAGGTAGTCGCCTAACCTTTCCAATGGTGTAAGATCCCCCAGATCTTTGGGATCTGGGGAAAAAAAAAAAAAGTTAAAACATTTTTTTCACAAAATAAAGAAATAAAAAAATAAATTAAATCATCTTAGCACCCAAGTGGGAAAGTGTTGACTGTCCCTTTAAGAAAGCCTTCTCTAAATACAGTGAGGCATCATTTTAATAAAGCCAATTGCAGCTCTAGATTTAATGAGGCATTAGCATAATCCAGGCTACTGCCTGCTCCCAATGATTGAGGACGCATGCGCATTGTAGTCGGTCTATTGTGATGTTATTGAATCAAACACTTTCAGCCTAGGGGTATGGCAGACCAGCTGCTTATGTTGCCCCTGCCATTTACAACATAATCTGTAGTTACCAAACATCTGTGATTTCCCACAATGGGAAAATGAGGTAGTCCGTGTATCAACGTAAGTATCCTATTGGAATTACTTCTTGCACATAACAGTACCAGTGGTATCTGCACTGGCAACACTACAAATGTTTCAATGTAAGCATTGTAGCCGTGACCACAGCACATTAAAGTGGTAGGAAAGTCAAAATTAAACTTGAATGATGCAGATAGAGCAGGTCATTTTAAGACACTTTTAAATTCACTTCTATTTTCAAATGTGCTTCGTTCTCCTGGTATCCCTTGTTAAA
The DNA here is from genome assembly GCF_027579735.1 of Bombina bombina. Lineage (NCBI taxonomy): Eukaryota > Metazoa > Chordata > Amphibia > Anura > Bombinatoridae > Bombina > Bombina bombina. Next base: position 62,948,878 of record NC_069499.1, on the reverse strand, counting down.
AAAGAATATGTACATATCCTACATTAGTGGGAGCTAGCTGCTGATTGGTGCCTGCACACATTTGTCTCTTGTGATTTACTAGATTGTGTTCAGCTAGCTGCCAGTAGTGCAATTCTGTTCCTTCTGCAAAGAATAACAAGATAATGAAGAAAACTTGATAATAGGAGTAAATTGGACACAGAAAATGTTGGGATTCCCTAAACCTTTACGTTATAGCTGTTACTGCTCACTACAGTCTTGTTGCAATGCCAGTTTTGTGTCCCATAGGAGCCCAGTGCGGGATTCTTGGTGCAGTAGTCAGGCAAACTGAAGAAATACACTGACTCAGAGTCAGACTCCCAAACTGGTCTTATGTCACAGTCAGATCGAGCCACTGTATGCCCCCCCCCCAGAATCCAGAGCTGCACAGCAAAAAAGGTGATCTTGAAGCCATTTGTAGTAGACGAGAGGAGGAACATGTACAAGTTTGGGGGTCAGTGAGATGTGGGGGTTCCTGTGAGGGGTCTCCTCTCTTCTAGGGTAATGTGATTCCTAAACTAGGATTGTGCCCTGTAAATCCTATCGGCTAGATTTAGAGTTTTGTTGGTAAAGACCCGCGTAGCTAACGCTGCTTTTTTCCTAACGCACCTTTCCAACAACGCTGGTATTTAGAGTTGTCTGAGGGGCTGCGTTAGGCTCAAAAAATGGTGCGTTGAGCCTAACTTAGCTCTACTTCGACTCTCAATACCAGCGTTGCTTACGGTAGCGGTAAGCTGGGAAAACGTGCTTGTGCATGATATCCCCATAGGAAAAAATGGGGCTAAGCTGGCTGAAAAAACACCTGCAAAAAAGCAGCGTCCAGCTCCTAATGCAGCCCCATTGTTTCCTATGGGGATACACTCTCTAAGTCTACACCTAACACCCTAACATGAACCCTGAGTCTAAACACCCCTAACCTTACACTTATTAACCCCTAATCTGCTGCCCCCGACATCGCTGAGCCCTGCATATTATTATTAACCCCTAATCTTCCGCTACGGACACCTACATTATCCCTTTGAACCCCTAATCTGCTAGCTAACTACACTTATTAACCCCTAATCTGCCGCCACTATAATAAATGTATTAACTCCGAAACTGCCGCACTCCCGCTTCGCAAACACTATAATAAATTTGATTAACCCCTAATCTGCCCTCCCTAACATCGCCGCCACCTACCTACAATTATTGACCCCTAATCTCCCGCCCGCCCGCACCGTCGCCGCTACTATAATAAAGTTATTAACCCCTAAACATAACTCTAACCCTAACCCTAACACCCCCCTAACATAAATATAATTTATATTAAACGAAATAATATTCCTAAAATTAACTAAATTATTCCTATTTAAAACTAAATACTTACCTATAAAATAAACCCTAATATAGCTACAATATAACGAATAATTATATTGTAGCTATTTTAGGATTTATATTTATTTTACAGGCAACTTTGTATTTATTTTAACTAGGTACAATAGCTATTGAATAGTTATTAACTATTTAATAGCTACCTAGTTAAAATAATTACAAAATTACCTGTAAAATAAATCCTAACCTAAGTTAAAATTAAACCTAACACTACACTATCATTAAATTAATTAAATAAATTACCTACAATTAAATACAATTAAATAAAGTATTCTATAATACAAAAACAAACACTAAATTACAAAAAATAAAAAAGAATTACAAGAAGTTTAAACTAATTACACCTAATCTAAGCCCCCTAATAAAATAAAAAAGCCCCCCAAAATAAAAAAAATCCCTACCCTATTCTAAAATACAAAAGTAATCAGCTCTTTTACCAGCCCTTAAAAGGGCTTTTTGCGGGGCATTCCCCAAAGTAATCAGCTCTTTTGCCTGTAAAAAAAAATACAACCCCCCCAACATTAAAACCCACCACCCACATAACCCTACTCTAACCCACCCAAACCCCCTTAAATAAACCTAACACTACCCCCCTGAAGATCTCCCTACCTTGAGTCGTCTTCACCCAGCTTGGCCGAAGTCTTCATCCGATGGGGCAGAAGAGGACATCCAGACCGGCAGAAGTCTTCATCCTATCCGGGCAGAAGAGGACATCCGGACCGGCAGACATCTTCATCCAAGCGGCATCTTCTATCTTCATCCATCTGGAGCGGAGCCATATTCTTCCCAGCCGACGCGGATCCATCCTCTTCAACCGATGCCTACTCGCCGAATGAAGGTTTCTTTAAATGATGTCATCCAAGATGGCGTCCCTCGAATTGCTATTGGCTGATAGGATTCTATCAGCGAATCGGAATTAAGGTAGGAAAAATCTGATTGGCTGATTCAATCAGCCAATCAGATTGAGCTTGCATTCTATTGGCTGTTCCGATCAGCCAATAGAATGCAAGCTCAATCTGATTGGCTGATTGGATCAGCCAATCGGATTGAACTTGAATCTGATTGTCTGATTGAATTAGCCAATCAGATTTTTCCTACCTTAATTCCGATTGGCTGAAAGAATCCTATCAGCCAATCGGAATTTGAGGGACGCCATCTTGGATGATGTCATTTAAAGGAACCTTCATTCGGCGAGTAGGCGTCGGTTGAAGAGGATGGATCCACGTCGGCTGGGAAGAAGATGGCTCCGCTCCGGATGGATGAAGATAGAAGATGCCGCTTGGATGAAGATGTCTGCCAGTCCGGATGTCCTCTTCTGCCCGGATAGGATGAAGACTTCTGCCGGTCTGGATGTCCTCTTCTGCCCCATCGGATGAAGACTTCGGCCCGGCTGGGTGAAGACGACTCAAGGTAGGGAGATCTTCAGGGGGGTTTGGTTTATTTAAGGGGGGTTTGGGTGGGTTACAGTAGGGGTATGTGGGTGGTGGGTTTTAATGTTGGGGTGGGGGTTGTATTTTTTTTTACAGGCAAAAGAGCTGATTACTTTGGGGAATGCCCCGCAAAAAGCCCTTTGGGTAGGGAATTTTTTATTTTGGGGGGCTTTTTTATTTTATTAGGGGGCTTAGATTAGGTGTAATTAGTTTAAACTGCTTGTAATTCTTTTTTATTTTTTGTAATTTAGTGTTTTTTGTTTTTGTATTATAGAATAGTTTATTTAATTGTATTTAATTGTAGGTAATTTATTTAATTAATTTAATGATAGTGTAGTTTTAGGTTTAATTGTAACTTAGGTTAGGATTTATTTTACAGGTAATTTTGTAATTATTTTAACTAGGTAGCTATTAAATAGTTAATAACTATTTAATAGCTATTGTACCTAGTTAAAATAAATACAAAGTTGCCTGTAAAATAAATATAAATCCTAAAATAGCTACAATATAATTATTTGTTATATTGTAGCTATATTAGGGTTTATTTTATAGGTAAGTATTTAGTTTTAAATAGGAATAATTTAGTTAATTTTAGGAATATTATTTTGTTTAATATAAATTATATTTATGTTAGGGGGGGTGTTAGGGTTAGGGTTAGAGTTATGTTTAGGGGTTAATAACTTTATTATAGTAGTGGCGATGGTGCGGACGGGAGATTAGGGGTTAATAATTGTAGGTAGGTGGCGGCGATGTTAGGGAGAGCAGATTAGGGGTTAATACTATTTATTCTAGTGTTTGCGAGGCGGGAGTGCGGCGGTTTAGGGGTTAATACATTTATTATAGTGGCGGCGAGGTCCGGTTCGGCAGATTAGGGGTTAATAAGTGTAGTTAGGTAGCGGCAACATTGGGGGGGGCAGATTAGGGTTTAATAAATATAATATAGGGGTCGGCGATGTTAGGGGCAGCAGATTAGGGGTTCATAAGTATAACGTAGGTGGCAGCAATGTCTGGTCGGCAGATTAGGTGTTAAAAAAAATTATTAGAGTGGCGGCGATGTGGGGGGGCCTCGGTTTAGGGGTACATAGGTAGTTTATGGATGTTAGTGTACTTTAGAGCACAGTAGTTAGGAGCTTTATATTCCAGCGTTAGCCCATAAAGCTCTTAACTACTGACTTTTTTCTGCGGCTGGAGTCTTGTCGGTAGAGGGTCTAACGCTCACTTCTCCCAAGACTCCAAATACCAGCATTAGGCAGATCCCATTGAAAAGATAGGATACCCAATTGGCGTAAGGGGATCTACGGTAGCCTGGAATCGCGGTAGTGAAGTGAGCGGTAGACCCTTTCCTGCCTGACTCTAAATACCAGCGGGCAGCCAAAAGCAGCGTTAGGAGCCCTTAACGCTGATTTTGACGGCTAACGCAGAACTCTAAATCTAGGCATAAGTTTCTTGTGGTTTTATAGTGCATATAGATATAAGGGTATATAGATATTATCCCAGTGCATATAGATATAAGGGACTTCCTTCACTCTCGATAGACAGTGTTAAATTATGCAACAGCCACTTATTTGATCAGACTAAAATAGAAGACCCCTACGCAATTATTTTTTTTGCCCTGGAATCCCACATTGCACCAACTCTGAGGAACAAAGCAAAGGGCAATTATTTTAATCTTATGGGGAATTGTGGAGTACAGAACGCTATAGGCATTTTTGGGAAGTTGCATGGACTATAACCTTATTTGGAAAACTAAGCTCATTACATACACTACTACTACAAAACTCTTCCCTAAAGGTGAGCAATAAATCTGTGCTAGCAATATCATTGCTGATTATAGCACAGCCAATGCTATTATCCCAGTTTCGTCTTACTGAGAGAACTGTGCATGCTCACAGCGCTGTGCACATTCACAAACTTGGCATCCAGGAAACCCTTCATTATAAGACTTCATTAATGAGTATCACAGAGGGCTTGGAAATCAATAAAAATGCTTGGTAAGTTTAGTAAGTAAAGGGAAAAAAATGTTTTAATAGAAGTATATTGATGAAATATTAATCATATAAAAACATTTACATTACTCATGATTACTGTAATAAAAAAGTTGGGTTTATTGTCATTTTAAATGTAAAATAGAATTTACGGATTTGCAGAAAGTTGTTAAATGTATTAAGCTAAACTGTCTGAATGGAGATGATTTGTATGAAGAATTTTGATGTGCCAAACTGTATCAAATTATAAAATAAAGTGGGTTTTTTTAGTAACTACTGTGCAATTTATCGACTTTCTAGGCGACATGAGTCAATTCCTTAGTCTGACAACCATAGTACGGACAAAAAGGATGGTTGTGACGAACCAAGGTTATCCAACCCTGCACCAGTCAGGTTATCAGCCCCCTTTTTCTGTCACCAATAGGTCACAATCTAGCCACACCAGGCAAGCTTGTGATTCAGTTTAGTGGGTGCCAGGGTTAACCACACTCCCCTAGTCTGTACTAGACGTAAGAGAAATGCCCAAAACTCCCTTTTAATGCCACCCACAATAAACTATAAATCCTGTAGCTCCAATACTGCCACCACTAAAATTTATTAAAGGGAAAATCCTAAGAAAAAACCCAGACTTTACACATTAAAAATAGCCTAAATTATACAGTTCTAATATTCCAGTCTCTTTCAGTAACGTGGTTCAATTATTAGACAAAGGCCAAACTTAATAAAGGAATTATTTATTATGCCAAAAATATTATGCACAATGCATTATTAATAAAAAGTTGTTACAAATAAAATTACACACGCAAACAGTGTTTTAAAATAAAAAGGAGAAAAATAACAGACCTAATACTTCACTAGCTTATGAGTCTGCCCCCAGGGAGATGGGCAAGAAGAAAAGTTGTCACTCACGCTGTAGCAAGCAGCCTCCCATGTAGAATGAACAATTTCAGTGTTAACACCCAAGACCCTTATACTTTGTTTCCCCTAGATCAAGTTACTTGACCACACCCTCCTGGGCAGGCTAAGAACCCCCCTTGTCTTTAAACACATATAGGCATTAGACCAATGTCCTTTTATTGGCCTCATCAGGATGTGGGGGAGAAGCACTGTGGTATCTCTGGAGCTGACAGATTGACTCAATGCATACACAATAACATTTGGAGGAAGTTTTTTTTAGAAACTATTTATGATGGGTTCTGGCACTTCAAAGAAAACACAAACAAACCCAGTGCACAGCTATTTCTAAAAAACAAACAACGGTTCTTAGTTCAAGCTACACAGAATTAACCCCTTCTTAGCTAAATCCTGAGGTTTTTGTGACACCTCCCCCAATAAGAGGCGCAAAAGGGGGTGGCTACAAGCCAAAGGGAGCTTCCCCTTGCGGTGATAACGCCATTGCCAGACAAATTGCACATAGCAGTTTGGCCAGCAGGATGCCCTCCTTTTAAAAGTGACACACTAGTTGCTCTACCCAACTGATTTAATATATTGCAGGGCCCCTCCCATGTAGCCTGTAGCTGGTTCTGCCTCATGGGTGTTTGTACCAGAACATTTCGCCCCATCTCATATACTCCCTCTCTGGCAGTAAAATCCTGCAACTGTTTTTGTGGGAATATGGCATCTCGGGGTTTTGCAGGTACCTCCCCCAATAAGGCTTGCATCTTATCCCTGGATAACACATCATCCCTTGTTACAGAGGTGCCTGTGAAACCTAGGGTCTTGCTACCTATAGTGTGCTCTCTGAACATATTGTGGGCTGTCAGTTGCTGCTTAACTACCATAGGATCTTGCCCTCCCACTGGAGTAGAATTCCTGTACTCTTGCATTCTGTTATGGTTGGTAGGGGGTTGACTAACTCCCCCCCCTCCTCTTCACTGTGGGTCCCAGCTGCTGAGCTTGCACGCCTACCACTGTATTTGCTGACTGGCACTGTGGGGCTGTGTAAATACACTTATCTGTACTCCCCCCTGTGCCTGCAGTCTGTGTCAGTCTCTGTCCCCTAGTCTGTGTAGTCTGTGTATAGGTCACAGCTGAGGTTACTGGGGTCTCTGTCACCCACAATCTTTCACACTCACTCTGGGGTCCCTCAAAGAGTATCCTGTACCCTCCTCCCCCACACACTCTGAAATCTGTGGCTTTGCTGCTTCTGTCATAGAGTGGGCTAGCTTGCCCCCTGCTCTCTCCCACAGTCAGTCTGCCACTTTGCATCCTCACACAGAATCTGGGATCCTTTTGACACTGGTGCAGACAAGCACACATCTTCCTTCTGCCATTTATCCCAACTATTGTGTCTTCTCACAGGGAATGGAATTGGCCCTGGCACAGTCTGGCACACATCATCCAGCGGCCCAGTCACCCAGTCATTCTCTCCCCCATCAATCTCACCTCCTTCTATAGAATCCACTGATTCAATCACAGACAGACATGCACCCCTCATCTGCCTCCTCTCACGGACAGTTCCTCCCCGTACAGCTAAACTTGGTTCAGGCACAGACAGACCCACACAGTCTATCTGCGTTTCTCCCCCATCAGTCTCACCCTGTACAGCTAACGGTAATTCTGCTGATACTGCTGGTTTAAGTACAGGAAGACACACACACTGTCTGTCTGTCTGTCGTTCTCCCCAGTCAGTCTCTCCTCTTACAGATTCACCTCTCAGCATAGACACCCCCAGTTCAGGCACAGCCCTGCACACACATGCACTCTGTCCTCCCTCCTGGTCATAATGTCTCTGAGCATTTTTACACACAGCCCTTTCCACATAAGGGTCTGCAACTAATGTCACTAGGTCACATGTAGCATTGTCAGGCACATAAAGAGATAACAATCTACCCAAATCAGTACCCAGTAAAACATCATTAGGAATATTTTCAGATACCCCCACATTTCTTAAACCTCTCCCCACTCCCCAATCAAGATATACAGGTGCCATAGGCACTGCAAGTTTCATTCCCCCAATCCCTTTAACTGCTAGAGTCTTTCCAGGGATAATGTTCTCAGAGTTCACTAGCTTTGGACGCACCATAGTCACTTCTGCACCCGTGTCCCTTAGCCCCAAGGTTACCTTATCTCCAACAGTCTCAGGTCGCAAGTTCTCATCAGCCTCCCATGTGGTATGAACAATTTCAGTGTTAACACCCAAGACCCTTATACTTTTTTCCCCTAGATCAAGTTGCTTGACCACACCCTCCTGGGCAGGCTAAGAAACCCCCCTGTCTTTAAACACATATAGGCATTAGACCAATGTCCTTTTATTGGCCTCATCAGGATGTGGGGGAGAAGCACTGTGGTATCTCTGGAGCTGACAGATTGACTCAATGCATACACAATAACATTTGGAGGAAGGTTTTTTTTAGAAACTATTTCTGATGGGTTCTGGCACTTCAAAGAAAACACAAACAAACCCCCCTGTCTTTAAACACATATAGGCATTAGACCAATGTCCTTTTATTGGCCTCATCAGGATGTGGGGGAGAAGCACTGTGGTATCTCTGGAGCTGACAGATTGACTCAATGCATACACAATAACATTTGGAGGAAGGTTTTTTTTAGAAACTATTTCTGATGGGTTCTGGCACTTCAAAGAAAACACAAACAAACCCAGTGCACAGCTATTTCTAAAAAACAAACAACGGTTCTTAGTTCAAGCTACACAGAATTAACCCTCTCTTAGCTAAATCCTGAGGTTTTCGTGACAATGGTCTTTGGTCTCAGCAGTAAGATAAGCATGACCAAGTATCACAGCAGAGGTTTTTGGTCTCAGCAGTTGGATAAGCATACACAAGTATCACAGCAGAGGTCTTTGGTCTCAGAAGTAGGATAAGCATACCCAATATCACAGCAGAGGATACTAGCATTAGAAGTAGGGACCTTCCGATAAGGAGCATCAACCAGCTAACAAGGACCTTCTTAGGCAATAACTCAGTACAGAGCAATGTACTGAGCAGCCTTATATAGGGTCTCCCACACCTGTCAGCTGTCAATCAGGCTGATCTCGGGATCTCTGCACAAGGGACGCCGAGACGGACTGCCGGGGGCTCCGCATTCGCTGCATCAAGTGGCCAGGATTAGGGTAAGGACCCTGACACACGCCTTCCTTTCGGCATTCCATCACCTCCATTTTTGCCACTTGGCATATTGTTATAATCACTTCCAGTTTCTATAATCTGTCACTTCCGGGTGACATGTATATAGAAGGTGGTCGCCATTTTGGTAGTTCTTTTCACAACAGCCATCTTGGTCGTCCATTTCCCCAGATGCCACCATATTTGTAGTCCATACGAGGCGGATTCCATAGTAATATTTGAATCAGGTAAGGGGCATAACACAAAGTAAAAAATATATCAAGAATCCAAATATATACACACTCTGTTTAGAATATATTTCTTAAACATTAATTTCTTAAACATACCACTATATAAAAATACCACTTATAAATATATAAACTCCTTTATACATATAGACAGATAGAGGTGTTAATACTACAAATTGATGCTTATATACTTATCTTAGTAAATCAGTGCAAATGTCAAAAAATACATTTTCAACAATAAACCAGAAGGAGACAAAGGGATATACATTACTACCCCTTAAAAGAGAGGACAAAGCACTCATAAGCATATAATTTAGGATTATTTTAAATTTATCCTCCAATCTGTATTGGAAAACAGAGTATATATTCTTTCATAAACCTGTTACATATGGGGCACCAAACAAGGTCAATCCAAATAATTATTGACAATACAATGTACCGTGACGTAAAATGTAGGAGGGATCTTTCCAAAATAACTGTAGTCATTGCCGGTGTTCTGTCTCCAATTCCTTGAAAAACTCCAATCTGACGTCACTTCCGGTGACTCTTCTATTTTCACTATCTGTTTCGCCTGTCTTGGGGGGTGCACCGCCAATCCTCTGGCATACACTCCAAGTAAACCTTGGGGAATGAGGTTTACAAGGGGGGCTTCGCCACCCTTGAATCCCCCAGGCGGAGGCAAAATAGATAGGGAAGATAGGCGATCACAGTGCCCATCTGATTGATTATGAATCCTGTCACTTACTGAGACTCGAACCAATCAGATGTATGGAATCACCGGAAGTGACATCAGACGTTGCTTGAATCTCATTGGCGGTTACAGACACCTCCCACACACATTGCGCTGTGACTAAGTTTTGTATTATTAAAAAACCTCCTTGCTGTATAATCGTGCTTTTACAGTTGTTCTCCGCTGTGTGTATCCTCCAGCTTAAATTTGAGAATATGAAACAGTTCTCTCTCCCATCTTGTATGGACCTGTACTTTCTATGCCCGCTTTTCCAAACTCTGCAGCACATATATAGAAGCTGGTCTTCGGCAAAGCAGGTTCCCCACACAGGTTTCTGCTATTATCATATCCTAAAATAGTAGTTTTATTTACAGAGATGCAATCTAATTTACTTAACAAATCAGTGGCATTCTTAACATATGAAGGAAGATTTAAAAGGAATAGGTGATGGTGCTGGTCAACATATTGACCAATAATAGTTTCTGAAGCACATAGAATACCGTCATTACTAGGTATTCTGTGTACACAAAGATAAACTCTTTCGGTGTAATGATGTCATTGTGCTTCGCTTCATTTAATAATCTGAACAAAGATAGTTGAATTTGGGCCAATGGATTTGAGCCTTTCATATTGGCTTTTGTCATTTAGTTGACATTTCACTTCATTTAGATACAGATTCTCATCCATTAAGACCAAGTTACCACCCTTGTCCGCCGATTTTATTACCAAGTTCTTAGCATTGCTTAACTCCAGCAAAGCCTTCCTTTCACTTGGTTCCAGATTGTCACTATTTTGTATTCCTTCATGTAGTGACTCAATCTCTTTCTCTACTTTTTAAAAAAAATTGTTCACAGCTGGCACCAGGGAAAGAGGAGGCATGTATGATGAATTAGGTTTAAAAAACAGCTTTCTTTCTTTTTCCTTTTCTTTTTTTTTTCTTTTGCAATGGGCTCCCACCCACTTCATTTTCAGCAAGGAAAGATTCCAATGCACACAGTGCTGTTTCATCTTCAATATTAAGGCCCTCTGGATATTCTTTGGGTTGCTTCATTATTTGTGAAAGAACTACATTCCTTGTAAAGAGATGAAGGTCTTTAATTGCCTCAAATCTACTTAGACTGGCTGTGGGGCAAAAGTTTAAACCCTTTTTTAATAATTTAATATGTGCCAGATTAAGTCGAAAAGAGAACAAATTAACGATTTGTAGTTCATCATCCTTTTGGGGTTTCTAATATCCCCTGCGGGAACCCCTAATGCATCATTTTTTTATTTGGTTGATTTGAACAGCCAATAGGATTTAATTAGCTGATTTTAAATTTTCAGCCAATAGGAATACAAGGTACCCCAATATAAAACGTGTACCTTGCAGTCAATCTTCAGTGCGTGGCGGACGATCGTATGAAGAAGAGCCTCCATGTTGGATGTCCGCGCCGTCACTGATCAGCACCGCGACCCCTGGATGAAGATTGAAGATGGCTTTGTGACACCGGGATGAAGATTGAAAATGGAGCCGTCTGTAAGAAGACCTTCACCACCGGATTTCAGGAATGGTAAGCACCTATTTTAGGGTTAGTGTTAGGGGTTTTTTTGGGTGTTTTTTTTTTTAGATTAGGGCTTTTTTTTTTTTTAATGGGATGTAAAAGAGTTGATTGCCCTTTTAAGGGCAATGCCCATACATATGCCCTTTAGGGGCATTGGGTAGCTTAAGTTTTTTTGTAGTTAGGTCTTTTTTATTTTGGGGGGCTGGGTGGGCAGGGGGTTGTACTGTTATAAGGGGACTTAGTATTTTTTATTTTAAGTAAAAGAGCTGTGAAACTACTGGTCTTTGATTGCAGAATGGATCGCTGTGGTATAGGCCTTAATGACCATGTTAAAGCCGTAATGCGTGACTTGTAATACCGGTGAGCTGACCATTCTGCACTTAAAGGCCATTTTTTTAGCGGTAAAGCCGTACTGCACAACTTGTAATCTCCCTCTTTGTGAGTTAATCAATTTAATTTCTATCAATTTGTGAAGAGAAACTTCTGGGGATATTTAAAGTATTGGTAACAACATATGTCTCAGTTTTTATCAATCTTGAGAAGATGCCTCATATTGACCAATTTAAGGGATTCACCATAACTCCTAGCTAGAATTTACAATATAGTATTTATTTATTCAATAGTTACTGGCCAATAAACTATGCACAAAAGATTTAGGGCAAATGATTTCCAAATGTTGAAAAACTTGAAAGTGATGCAGGATAGCTGTAAAAAGCTGACTAGAAAATATCCCCAGAACATCTCTATGTAAAAAAAGGAAGATATTTACCTCAAAATGTCCTAATTATTCACACTCTATTGTAAAGCGACTTTCAGCACTAAAGGGACTTTAAGCAGCCTATCAAGATACTAGTCCCAGGACTTGCAAGGGAGAATACATCTGGCATGCAGGCACAGTCATGTTATTTTCCTATTCAGTTTAAGGAAGTTTACTATGAAATCTCAGGAGATTTAAAGGGACATGAAACCCAATTTTTTTCTTTCATGATTTAGAAAGAGCATGCAGTTCTAAACAACTTTCTAATTTACTTCTATTATCTAATTTGCTTAATTCTCTTGATATTCTTAGCTGAAAAGCATATCTAGATAGGCTCAGTAGCTGCTGATTGGTTGCTGCACATAGATGCCTCGTGTGATTGGCTCTCCCATGTGCATTGCTCTTTCTTCAACAAACGATATCTAAAAAATGAAGCAAATTAGATAATAGAAGTAAATTGGAAAGTTATTTAAAATTGTATTCTCTATCTGAATCATGAAAGAAAAAAAATGAGTTTAGTGTCCCTTTAAGTGAAATCTCATGAGATCACAGCAAATCATAGCATGACCTCAGCACTGCTGATGCTGATTGGCTATTGTTTTTGTTTTGTTTTTTACTTGCCGCTGGACAGTAGCTGAGCTGTCACTAGTGCACTTATTATTGTGAGCTGAAGCAAGTTTGAGGTAAAGGTGTATATTTATTAATTTGTGAGCGGACATGATAGGATGTAGCGTATTATGTCCACCGCACATCGATAAATATTGATGAACTGCTGGTGCAATGCTGCCCCCCTGCAGGGGGTGTCAATAAACCCGATTGTATTTGGCCCCATAATATCTTCTTTTTTTACATAGAGATGTTCAAGTGATATTTTCATATCAGCTTTTTAGAGTTATGCTGCATCACTTTCAAGTGATTTAACATATGGGTTTTATGTCCCTTTAAGACACATTTCTTACATATTTGTAGTTTGTAACATAACACTCCAAACCAACAAACCCTATTTAGTTACCCTAACTGGATTAACCCTATACCCCATCAATGAGAACTATCATCTGATTGCAGTATGTTGTCAGTGTTCTTAGTTATTTTGGCATCAGTACAGCTGGATATGTTAAATGTTTAAACTCTACACTATATATAGAACAAGGATGTTATTATTCATATTTGCTACATTAATTGTGACTCGTGGTTATCAAAATCCTGTATCATTTACAATCTGGTATTGTGTTTGTGTCATGTTTGTATAAATCAAGTACAGTTACTTAGAATGTGATCTCATCCCTCAGAAACATTATGATACCTTGTTTTAATAGGGTATGTATTAACTTCTGATGATATTTAATGCATATGTAACTCCATTTGTCTCTGTTTTTAGCAATCTTGAGAATTTATAAAAGTATAGATGCCTCATATGGAACAATGCACAAAAGACACATTTTTAACATACTCAAAGCCATACTTCATTTGTCTAGCTAACACAAAACTCTAAACCAACAAACTCTATTCATAAGGGGTTAACTCTATACCCCCAGGACTCCCACTGCAATCATGTTTAACAGTGATGACAGCTCCGCATACAATAAACCATATCTGTCCTAACCACATAATGGGGCCTATTTATCAAGCCGTCAACCGCAAATACGCTGGAACTCTGCAGCATAATTGTGGCAAGCTTGATTCCCCTTATTTATCAAAGCCTACAGACCGGCAAAAGTAGAATTTTGTGAGGTAACATACGATCCGCTGGTCTCAGTCCGACACAGATCAATGCTTACGTCACTACAGATGTTCCAAATGCAAATTTGGCCCTATTGACTACTTTTGAAAGTTAACAAAAATCTACCAGGTACGCTAGCCACTATTCCTGCCCAGCGTACGTCTGAAAGCAGCGAAAGCTCATGTTCGCTGCTGCCCGATATCCCATTGATTCCTATGGGAGAATAAAAGTAACGTTTACACCTAACACCCTAACATGTACCCCGAGTCTAAACACCCCTAATCTGCCACCCCCTACATCGCCGCCACCTACATTATACTTATTAACCCCTAATCTGCCGCCCCTACACTGCCGCCACCTTCATTATACTTATTAACCCCTAATCTGCCTTCCCGACACCGGCGCCACCTACATAATACTTATTAACCCCATAATCTGCCGCCCCCTATACTGCCGCCACCTACATTATACTTATTAACCCCTAATCTGCCGCCCCCTACACCGCTGCCACCTACATAAAGTTATTAACCCCTAATCTGCCGCCACGAAACTGCCGCCACCTACATTATACTATTAACCCCTAATCTGCCGCTCCAGACACCGCCACCACCTACATAAAGTTATTAACCCCTATCCCGCCGCTCCCGGAGCCCACCGCAACTAAATAAAGTTATTAACCCCTAAACCTAACAACCCGCTAACTTTATAATAAATATTAACTCATCCCTATCTTATAATAAATTTAAACTTACCTTTAAAATTAAATTAAACTGTATTAAACGATTAATTAACCTACCCTAACTATTATAATAAAATTACATTAAACTATATTAAATTAATAATTAATCTAACCTAACTTTTATAATAAAATAACATCAAACTACAAATTCAATTAACTATATTATATATTTAAACACCTAACCCTACTCAAATAATTAAAATCTACACTAAAAAATTACTAAGTTACAAAAAACTAACAACTAAGTTACAAAAAATAACAAACACTAAGTTACACAAAAAAATAAACACTAAGTTACAAAAAAGAAAAAAGAAATTATCAAAGATTTAAACTAATTGCACCTAATCTAAGGGCCCTATTAACCCCCCCCCCTCCAAATAAAAAAAACCCCTAACCTACAATAAACTACAAATAGCCCTAAAAAAGGGCCTTTTGCGGGGCATTGCCCCGAAGAAATAATCTCTTTTACCTGTAAATAAAAAATACAAACAACCCCCCAACAGTAAAACCCACCACCCACACAACCAACCCCCATATAAAAACCTAACTAAAAAAACCTAAGATCCCCATTGCCCTGAAAAGGGCATTTGGCTTGGCATTGCCCTTAAAAGGGCATTTAGCTCTATTGCACCCAAACCCATAATCTAAAAATAAAACCCACCCAATACACCCTTATATAATCCTAAAACTAACCCCTGAAGATTGACTTACAGTTTTGAAGATCCGACATCCATCCTCCAAGAAGCCGGGAGAAGTCCTCAGCGAAGTCGGCAGAAGTCTTCATCCAAGCGGCCGAAGTCTTTATCCAAGCCTGCAGAAGTCTTCACCCAGACGGCATCTTCTATCTTCATCCATCCGGCGCGGAGCTGCTCCATCTTCCAGACATCCGACGAGGAGCATCCTCTTCCATCAACGTCTTCTTGAACAATGAATGTTCCTTTAAATGATGTCATCCAAGATGGCGTCCCTTAGATTCCGATTGGCTGATAGAATTTTAGCAGCTAATCGGAATTAAGTTTGAAAAAATCCTATTGGCTGTTGCAATCAGCCAATATGGTTGAGCTTTCATCCTATTGGCTGATCCAATCAGCCAATAGGATTGAGCTTGCATTCTATTGGCTGATTGGATCAGCCAATAGGCTGAAAACTCAATCCTATTGTCTGATTGCAAAGCCAATAGGATTTTTTCAACCTTAATTCCGATTGGCTGATAGATTTCTATCAGCCAATTGGAATCTAAGGGACGCCATCTTGGATGAAGTCATTTAAAGGAACATTCATTGTTCAAGAAGACGTCGATGGAAGAGGATGCTCCACGTCGGATGTCTGGAAGATGGAGCCGCTCCGTGCCGGATGGATGAAGATAGAAGATGCCGTCTGGGTGAAGACTTCTGCGGGCTTGGATGAAGACTTCGGCCGCTTGGATGAAGACTTCTGCCAGCTTTGCTGAGGACTTTTACGGCTTCTTGGAGGATGGATGTCGGATCTTCAAAACTGTAAGTCGATCTTCAGGGGTAAGTGTTAGGATTTTATAAGCGTTTATTGGGTGGGTTTTATTTTTAGATTAGGGTTTGAGTGCAATAGAGCTAAATGCCCTTTTAAGGGCAATGCCCATCCAAATGCCCTTTTCAGGGCAATGGGGAGCTTAGGTTTTTTTTAGTTAGGCTTTTATTTGGGGGGTTGGTTCTGTGGGTGGTGGGTTTTACTGTTGAGGGGGTTGTTTGTATTTTTTATTTACAGGTAAAAGAGCTGATTTATTTGGGGCAATGCCCCGCAAAAGGCCCTTTTAATGGCTATTTGTAGTTTATTGTAGGTTGGGGTTTTTTTTATTTTGGGGGGGCTTTTTTTTCATAGGGCCCTTAGATTAGGTTTAATTAGTTTAAATCTTTGAAAATTTCTTTTTTATTTTTTGTAACTTAGTGTTTATTTTTTTGTGTATTTTACATCTAGAGTTGTGCGTTAGGGTAAAAAAGTAGCGTTAAGAGGTCCTAACGCTGCTTTTTTACGCCCGCTGGTATTACGAGTCTTGAAGGTTGAGTCTTGAAGGTTGACAGCACACTTTTTTGGCCTTACCGCAAAACGACTTACGTAAACTTCATAAAGTCTTTTTTCTATGGGACTTCCATAGCGTCGGTATTAGGAGTCTGTCCTGGGAGGCCAAAAAGTGAGCAGCACACCCTACCCCGTCAAGAGTCTTAACGCATTTTAAAGTCAGTAGTTAGGAGTTTTATGGTACAACGCCGTAGCATAAAACTCATAACTAAAGTGCTAAAAAGTACACTAAAACCCATAAACTACCTATTAACCCCTAAACCGAGGCCCTTCCACATCGCAAACACTAAAATAAAAATTGTAACCCCTAATCTGCCGCTCCGGACACCGCCGCCACCTACATTATATTTATGAACCCCTAATCTGCTGCCCCCAACATCGCCGACACCTACATTATATGTATTAACCCCTAATCTGCTGCCCCCAATGCCGCCGCCACCTACCTATTCTTATTAACCCCTAACCTGCCGTCCCAAACGTCGCCGCCACTATA
Source organism: Bombina bombina (assembly GCF_027579735.1). Taxonomy (NCBI): domain Eukaryota; kingdom Metazoa; phylum Chordata; class Amphibia; order Anura; family Bombinatoridae; genus Bombina; species Bombina bombina. Next base: position 62,931,730 of record NC_069499.1, on the reverse strand, counting down.
ATAAACATATTAACCCCTAAACCGCCGCACTCCTGCCTTGCAAACATTAGTTAAATATTATTAACCCCTAATCTGCCATCCCTAACATCGCAGCCACCTACCTACACTTATTAACCCCTAATCTGTAGCCCCCAACGTCGCCGCCACTATATTAAAGTTATTAACCCCTAAACCTAAGTCTAACCCTAAACCTAACACCCACTAACTTAAATATAATTTAAATAAATCTAAATAAATATTCCTATCATTAACTAAATTATTCCTATTTAAAACTAAATACTTACCTGTAAAATAAACCCTAACGGCTAGATTACGAGTTTTTGTCAGTAAGGCTTGCGGTGCTAACGAGCATTTTTTTCTCACCGCTCACTTAAGACAACGCTGGTATTACAGGTTTTTTTAAACCCAGCGTTAGCCACAGAAAAGTGAGCGTAGAGCAAAATTTTGCTCCACATCTCACCTCAATACCAGCGCTGCTTACAGTAGCGGTGAGCTAGCAAAACGTGCTTGTGCACGATTTCGCCATAGGAATCAATGGGGCAGAATCGGCTGAAAAAAACCTAACACTTGCAAAAAAGCAGCGTTCAGCTCCTAACGCAGCCCCATTGATTCCTATGGGGAAATACTTTTTATGTCTACACCTAACACCCTAACATGAACCCCGAGTCTAAACACCCCTAATCTTACACTTATTAACCCCTAATCTGCTGTCCCAACATCGTCGACACCTGCATTATATTATTAACCCCTAATCTGCCGCTCCGGACACCGCCGCCACCTACATTATACTTATGAACCCCTAATCTGCTGCCCCCAACATCGCCGACACCTACATTATATTTATTAACCCCTAATCTGCCCCCCCAAATTTGCCACCATCTAACTACATTTATTAACCCCTAATCTGCCACCCCCAACGTCGTTACCACTATAATAAAGTTATTAACCCCTAAACCTAAGTCTAACCCTAACCCCCCCTAATTTAAATATAATTTAAATAAATCTAAATATAATAACTACAATTAACTAAATTATTCCTATTTAAAACTAAATACTTACCTATAAATTAAACCCTAAGATAGCTACAATATAACTAATAGTTACATAGTAGCTATCTTAGGGTTTATTTTTATTTTACAGGCAACTTTGTATTTATTTTAACTAGGTACAATAGTTATTAAATAGTTATTAACTATTTAATAACTACCTAGATAAAATAAATACAAATTTACCTGTAAAATAAACCCTAACCTAAGTTACAATTACACCTAACACTACACTATAATTAAACGAATTACCTAAACTAACTACAATTAATTACAATTAAATTAAATAAAATAAAGTACAAAAAACCCCCCCACTAAATTACAGAAAATAATAAAATAATTACAAGAATTTTAAACTAATTACACCTAATCTAAACCCTCTAATAAAATAAAAAGCCCCCCCAAAATAATAAAAATCCCTACCCTACACTAAATTACAAATAGCCCTTAAAAGGGCCTTTTGCGGGGAATTGCCCCAAAGTAATCAGTTCTTTTACCTGTAAAAAAAAATACAATTCCCCCCAACATTAAAACCCACCACCCACACACCCAACCCTACTCTAAAACCCACCCAATCCCCCCTTAATAAAAACCTAACACTAACCCCTTGAGGATCACCCTACCTTGTGACGTCTTCACCCAACCGGGCAGAAGTGATCCTCCAGATGGCCAGAAGTCTTCATTCGATCCGGGCAGAAGAGGACCTCCAGACGGGCAGAAGTCTTCATCTAGACAGCATCTATCTTCATCCATCCGGAGCGGAGCGGGTCCATCTTCAAGCCAGCCGACGCGGAGCATCCAACTGAAGAATGAAGGTACCTTTAAGTGAAGTCATCCAAGATGGCGTTCCTTGAATTCTAATTGGCTGATAGAATTCTATCAGCCAATCGGAATTAAAGGGACAGTCTACCATAGAATTGTTATTGTTTTAAAAGATAGATTATCCCTTTATTACCCATTCCACAGTTTTGCATAACCAACACAGTTATATTAATATACTTTTTACCTCTGTGATTACCTTGTATCTAGAAACCTTCTTCCAGCCCCCTGATTACATGACTGTGATTGTTTATTATCTATTGTCTTGCATTTAGCATTGTGTTGTGCTAGATCTTAAATAACTCCCTGTGCCTGAATACAGTGTTATCTATATGGCCCACGTGTACTTTCTGTCTCTTTGTGTTGAAAAGAGATTTAAAAAGCATGTGATAAGAGGCAGCCCTCAAAGGCTTAGAAATTAGCATTTGAGCTTACCTAGGTTTAGTTTAAACTAAGAATACCAAGAGAAAAAAGCAAATTTGATGATAAAAGTAAATTGGGAAGTTGATTAAAATTAATAGTCCTATCTGAATAATGAAAGTTTAGTTTATACTAGACTGTCCCTTTAAGGTAGGAAAAATCCTATTGGCTGATCCAATCAGCCAATAGGATTGAGATTGCATTCTATTGGCTGATTGGAACAAAAGGGCCTTTTGCGGGGCATTGCCTCAAAGTAATCAGCTCTTTTAAGTGTAAAAAAAATACAAACAACCCCCCAAACAGTAAAACATACCACCCACACAACCAACCCCCCAAATAAAATACTATCTAAAAATGGCATTTGGATGGGCATTGCCCTTAAAAGGGCAGTTAACTCTTTTGCTGCTCAAACCCTAATCTAAAAAATAAAACCCACCCTATACACCCTTAAAAAAACCTAACACTAACCCCCTGAAGATCGACTTACCGGGAGACGTCTTCATCCAAGCCGGGCGAAGTGGTCCTCCAGACGGGCAGAAGTCTTCATCCAAGCCGAGCAGAAGTGGTCCTCCAGACGGGCAGAAGTCTTCATCCAAGCTGGGCAGAAGTGGTCCTTCAGACAGGCAGAAGTCTTCATCCAGACGGCATCTTCTATCTTCATCCATCCGGCACGGAGCGGGTCCATCTTCAAGACATCAGACTCGGAGCATCCTCTTCTGGCGACGACTAAAACAGAATGAAGGTACCTTTAAGTGATGTCATCCAAGATGGCATCCCTTACATTCTGATTGGCTGATATAATTCTATCAGCCAATCGGAATTAAGGTAGAAAAAATCCTATTGGCTGATGCAATCAGCCAATAGGATTGAAGTTCAATCCTATTGGCTGATCCATTCAACCAATAGGATTGAGCTCACATTCTATTGGCTGTTGCAATCCAATAGGCCTCTATCCCTTCACTTCCCAGAAACCCTCAGCTCAATACACCCTAACAACAACACCTCTTTACAACATTAAAGGTACAGTCTACTCTAAAATTGTTATTGTTTAAAAGATAGATAATCCCTTTATTACCCATTCCCCAGTTTTGCATAACCAACACAGTTATAATAATACACTTTTTACTTCTGTGATTACCTTGTATCTAAGCCTCTGTAAACTGCCCCCTTATTTCAGTTCTTTTGACAGACTTGCATTTTAGCCAGTCAGTGCCCTCTCATAAGTAACTCCACGTGTGTGAGCACAATGTTTTTATATGAAACACATGAACTAACACCCTCTAGCTGTGAAAACTGTCAATTGCATCCAGATAAAAGGTGGCCTTCAATGGCTTAGAAATTAGCATATGAGCCTACCTAGGTTTAGCTTCAATGGCTTAGAAATTAGCATATGAGCCTACCTAGGTTTAGCTTTCAACTAAGAATACCAAGAATACCAAGAATACCTAAGAATAAATTTGATGATAAAAGTAAATTGGAAAGTTGTTTAAAATTGCATGCCCTATCTGAATCAAGAAAGTTTAATTTTGACTAGACTGTCCCTTTAACTACTAGTAACTTAATTGTATCTAACACTTGATTCATTTTAACTTTAGTTTGTTTTCTTTACAGATCAGATATACAATATCAGATTAATTAATTTAAAGGAACATTGCGACAAAAAATAAAACATAGCTCTGTGACCAATATAACGGGCAAGATTACATAATCGGCATCGCCCGGACGGTTTTTACGCAGTTTTGGTATCACATATACGGGGCCGCATATAAATGCAGCACGTATATTTCACCCGTCGCCCGCAATTTTTACTCCCATAAGCTAACATAGAACCGCGTCACAAATCGGTATCACATATTAAGCGCAAGGACTTGCGCGCCGAAAATTGAGAAATTTTACTCCATTTTCACCTCGCCACACATAGGCTGGCGCAGCAAGACTTGCACTGAGTATGTGAGCACCGTAACCCACTAAAAATAGTAACTAACACCTAACGCATGCACAATATCTACCTTCCTCCTGAAAATAACTAACACCTAACGTATGCACAATATCTATCTACCTGTCAACCGCCAATCCCCACCGCAATAACCCGCCAACCCACCACAACAGAATATATTTCATAAAATTATTGACCCCTAATCCACCAATCACCCACAATGCAAGTATCCTAGTTAACCTATTAAACCCTAATCCGCCAAACCCCCACAACGCAAATAACTAATTTAATTACTAATTTAATTACTAAGCCCCCTAAATTAACCCCAAATTACATAAAATAATAAAATACTAAATTACAATTAAAATAAAAAATATTAACAGTACTTATTAGGGGTTAATACATTGTTTAGGTAGTTTGAGATGTTATGGTTGGCGGATTTAAGGATTAATACTTTTACTAAGTAGATCACGATGTGGGTGAATGGCTGATTAGGGGTTAATAGTTTTATTAGGCATATTGCGTTGTGGGGGGTTGTCGGTTTAGGGTTTAATACATTTATTTATAGTTGCAATGTGGGGGGATTGCGGATATAGGGGTTTTACGTGTCAGGTTTATTTTTGGGTGGCCGGTTAGACTTTTACGGGAGATTTGACTTTTATTTTCTTAGGCGCCAGCAGTTTCTAAAGTGCCGTAAATCAGTGCCGACTTAAGAAATTTGTATTTACACACATTTCTGGACATCGCTAGTTTATCCAACTTACGGCACTTTATGAACTGCTGGCTGGGTTTATGTGCTAACCCGATGTGCCCGATTACGGGCGGCGTGGGTTTCAGCAGTTATGCTTAAACTTGCGCCACATATGTAATCTCGCCCAAGGTATTTTTTTCTTCTAAATTTAAAATTTCTTCCATTTCTCTTCCCTCTGAATCACGTCACAGCCATCCGCGAATCACAGATTCATATATGAATACAGAGTGAATTCTTGCACATGCACAGTAGAAGCTGGTGCCTCAGAAAGTGTGCATATTAAACAGAAATAAATTAATTTCATGCTCGATCTGAATTATGAGTCTAAGATTAATGAGTGGTTTTATTTTTTTTAATTAAGTTTAATTTTAAAAAAAAACTAAATAAACAAACAAGATGTGTCACTTTGTATTTATATTGGACTTCACAGGTCAAAGGAATGGATGAATGGTGTTGCTTTCAATGGAATCAGTGGACATGTGTCTAACGAAAATAATTGCAATACTTTAAATGTATTTCACGTTTGTGATTTTTATTTGTGTTACCATTAATATTATAAATAAAGCTTGTACAAAAAGCCTTGTTCTTTAAAAGAATTATTGCAAGCATGGGTTTTCCACTTTAAACCCAATCAGAATTAATTTGAACACTAAGTATACTGTGAAAAGTATGCTTAGGAGGGCAAAATAGTTGTAGTTAAAGGGACACTGAACCCAAATTTTTTTCTTTCGTGATTCAGATAGAGCATGCAATTTTAAACAACTTTCTAATTTACTCCTATTATCAATTTTTCTTCCTTCTCTTGCTTTCTTTATTTGAAAAAGAAGGCATCTAAGCAATTTTTTTGGTTCAGAACCATGGAAAGCACTTGTTTATTGGTAGGTGAATTTACTCACCAATCAGCAAGAACAACACAGTGTGTTCACCAAAAATGGGCCGGCATCTAAACTTACATTCTTGCATTTCAAATAAAGATACCAAGAGAATGAAAAGAATTTGATAATAGGAGTAAATTAGAAAGTTGATTAAAATTGCATGCTCTATCTGAATCACGATAGAAAAAAAAATTGGGTTCAGTGTCCCTTTAAAATCTAGATAGAAAAAACTCAAACAAAAATCATACAACAATGTAAAACCTTATACATTATAATCATAATACAGTCAATCAAATGTCTTAGATACATATTAGTATAGTAAAACACACAATTGTACCCAGAATCCTTGTGTGCAATTTGATACATAGTAGACATGTGATTAACAGCTATGCCATAAAGCAGGATTTGAGAAGGAAATGCTAATAGTAAAAACAGTGAGAATCCTTGCTTGTAATTTTAGTTGTTCTTTTCAATCCACCAAGTGCAGATAAAGCACTATAGAAAGGTCCATAATAGTCTACAAATTACATTCCCTAATTCATTAGAGCATGTAATTTCACAACTATGGATCATGCACTACTGTGAGCATACCCCCTGCAAAGTGCTTAAAGGGACAGTCAACACAAAAATTGTTATTGTTTAAAAATAGATAACACCTTACAACACATTCCCCAGCTTTGCACAATCAACATTGTTATATTAATATACTTTATAACATTTAAACCACTAAATTGATGTCTGTTTCTAAACCACTACATACAGCTTCTTATCACATGTATTTTTATTAGTTTTTACAAGAGACTGCTAATCCATGTGGGCCATATAGATAACAATGTGCTCACTCCGTGGAGTTGTGCAGGACAAAGCACTAATTGGCTAAAATGCAAGTCAATAGATGATAAATAAAATGCCATGGGATAAGGGGGCAGTCTGCAGCAGCTTAGATACAAGGTAATCACAGAGGTAAAAAGTAAATTAATATAACTGTGTTGGTTATGCAAAACTGGGGAATGGGTAATAAAGGGATTATTTATCTTTTTAAACAATAAATAAAGTCTAACTGCAAATCCCAGTGGATAAGTCATCAATTTATCAGCTCGAACTGGGGGTGTGATCAGCAATCTCTCCTCTACTTCAGTGTTACTAAGCAAAGTTTGGGCTACTCCACTCCTGGATTACGTCAGCTGATCGTGCATTCCCAAGGACAGCAGGTTTAAGGGACTATTACCGAAACACGATATATCGACTATTTCTTTGAACATATATTGGACACCTCAACGGAATCACCATTTTGGACACTTATATCATACTTAAACTATTGGGATTATTCTATACATTGGGACTTTCTAATTGGACTGTTTGTAAACACCCAAATTTGGGCCACCAACTTTAAATAACATTATTTAATAGCATCTCTTCTTTCCAGTACATTGTGGTTTTAATAGTTATTTTATGTTAGAACATTTGTGAAAAATATAATTTTTTCCTTCATGTACTTGCACTTGACATTTGTATTTGATATCTGTATTCATGGATCCAAGATTTTAAATATGTTTTAAATTTTGTTAATTTTTTTTTGTTTTGTGATATATGTCATTGTGTACAAGAAAACCGTAACACTATATACTCTCACCTCTGCCTTATTGGCGCTCACTTCATTTATCCACATTATTGACTTATTTTAGGTTTATTAGGAAACCTATTGAAGAGAGCTGTAGGTGTAACTACTAGCGCTAGGCCCACCCATTTTCTTTTACCCTATATATACTAGTCCTAAAGCAGTACAGCAGTCCCACCCCTTGCTCTCTCTCTTTCCCCCCTCTCTTTTGCTATCTTTCTCCCTCCTCTCTTTTGCTCTCTCCCCCTCTTTTTTGTGCTCTCCCCCCTCTCTTTTGCACTCTCTCTCCCCCCTCTCTTTGCACTCTCCCCCCTCTCTTTTGCTCTCTCTCCCCCCTCTCTTTTGCTTTCTCTCTCCCCCTCTCTTTTGCTCTCTCTCTCCCCCTCTTTTTTGTGCTCTCCCCCCCTTTCTTTTGAACTCTCTCTCCCCCCTCTCTTTTGCTCTCTCTCTCTCCCTCTCTTTTGCTCTCTCTCACCCCCTCTCTTTTGCTCTCTCTCCTCCTTCTCTTTTGCTCTTTCTCTCCCCCATCTTTTTTGCTCTCTCTCTCTCTTTTGCTCTCTCTCCCCTCTCTCTCTCTCCCCCCTCTCTTGCTCTCCCTCTCCCCCTTTCTTGCTCTCTCTCTTCCCCTTCTCTTTTGCGCTCTCTATCTCCCCCCTCTCTTTCTCTCTCCCCCCCCTATTTTTTGCTCTCTCTCTCTCTCTCCCCTCTCTTTTGCTTTCTCTCTCCCCCTCTCTTTTGCTCTCTCTCTCCCCCCCATCTTTTGCTCTCTCTCCCCCCTCTCTTTTGCTCTCTGTCCCCCTCTCTTTTGCTTTCTCTGTCCCCCTCTCTTTTGTGCTCTCTCTCCGCCCTCTCTTTTTCTCTCTCCCTTCCCCCTTCCTTTTGCTCTCTCTCTCCCCCTCTTTTTTGCTCTTTCTCCCCCCTCTTTTGCTCTTCCCCCCTCTCTTTTGCTCTCTCTCTCTCCCCTCTTTTTTGCTCTCTCACCCTCTTTTTTGCTCTCTCTCTCTCTCTCCCTCTCTTTTGCTCTCTCTCTATCCCTCTCTTTTGCTCTCTCTCCCCCTCTCTTTTGCTCTCTCTCCATACCCCCTCTCTTTTGCTCTCTCTCTACCCCCTCTCTTTTGCTCTCCCTCCCCCCATTCTTTTGCTCTCTCTCCCCCTCTATTTTGCTCTTTCTCCCCCCTCTCATTTTCCCTCTCTCTCTCCCCCTCTCCTTTGCTCTCTATCACCCCTCTCTTTTGCCCTCTCTCTCTCCCCTCTCTTTTGCTCTCTCTCTCTCCCCCTCTCTCTCTCCCCCCTCTTTTGCTCTCTCCCCCCTCTCTTTTGTGCTCTCTCTCTTCCCTCTCTTTTGTGCTCTCTCACTCTCCCCTCTCTTTTGTGCTCTCTCTCTCCCCCTCTCTTTTGCGCTCTCTCTCTCCCCTCTCTTTTGCTCTCTCTCTACCCCTCTCTTTTGCTCTCTCTCTCCCCCTCTCTATTGCTATCTCTCTCCCGCTCTCTTTTGCTCTTTCTCTCTCCCTCCCCCCTCTTTTGCAGTCTCTCTCTCCCCTCTCTTTTGCAGTCTCTCTCTCTCTCCCCTCTCTTTTGCAGTCTCTCTCTCGCTCTCTCTCTCCCTTGTCTTTTGCTCTCTCTCCCCTCTCTTTTGCTCTTTCCCCTCTCTTTTGCTCTCTCTCTCCCCTCTCTTTTGCTCTCTCTCCCCCCTCTCTTCTGCTCTCTCCCCTCTCTTTTGCTCTCTCTCCCCCTCTCTTTTGCTCTCTCCCCTCTCTTTTGCTCTCTCCCCTCTCTTTGCTCTCTCCCCTCTCTTTTGCTCTCTCTCCCATGTCTTTTGCTCTCTTTTCCGCTCTCTTTTGCTCTCTCCCGTCTCTTTTGCTCTCTCCCCTCTCTTTTGCTCTCTCTCTCCCCCCTCTCTTTTGCTCTCTCCCCCCTCTCTTTTGCTCTCTCTCTCCCCCTCTCTTTTGTGCTCTCTCTCCTCCCCTCTCTCCCTCTCTCTCCCCTCTCTCTTTTGCTCTCTCTCTCCCCTCTCTCTTTTGCTCTCTCTCTCCCCCTCTCTATTGCTCTCTCTCTCCCGCTCTCTTTTGCTCTTTCTCTCTCCCACTCTCTTTTGCCATCTCTCTCTCTCTCCCCCTTCTCTTTTGCAGTCTCTCCCCTCTCTTTTGCAGTATATCTCCCCCCTCTCTTTTGCTCTCTAAGGCCAAGTGTGTTTGTCCTCGCTTTTGCAGTCTCTCTCTCTCTCCCCTCTCTTTTGCAGTCTTTCTTCCCCCTCTCTTTGGCAGTCTGTCTCTCTCCCCTCTCTTTTGCAGTCTCTCTCTCGCTCTCTCTCTCCCTTGTCTTTTGCTCTCTCTCCCCTCTCTTTTGCTCTTTCCCCTCTCTTTTGCTCTCTCTCTCCCCTCTCTTTTGCTCTCTCTCCCCCCTCTCTTCTGCTCTCTCCCCTCTCTTTTGCTCTCTCTCCCCCTCTCTTTTGCTCTCTCCCCTCTCTTTTTCTCTCTCCCCTCTCTTTGCTCTCTTCCCTCTCTTTTGCTCTCTTTTCCGCTCTCTTTTGCTCTCTCTCCCATGTCTTTTGCTCTCTTTTCCGCTCTCTTTTGCTCTCTCCCGTCTCTTTTGCTCTCTCCCCTCTCTTTTGCTCTCTCTCTCCCCCCTCTCTTTTGCTCTCTCCCCCCTCTCTTTTGCTCTCTCTCTCAGCCCTCTCTTTTGTGCTCTCTCTCCTCCCTCTCTTTTGCTCTCTCTCTCCCCTCTCTCTTTTGCTCTCTCTCTCCCCTCTCTCTTTTGCTCTCTCTCTCCCCTCTCTCTTTTGCTCTCTCTCTCCCCTCTCTCTTTTGCTCTCTCTCTCCCCTCTCTCTTTTGCTCTCTCTCTCCCCCTCTCTATTGCTCTCTCTCTCCCGCTCTCTTTTGCTCTTTCTCTCTCCCACTCTCTTTTGCCATCTCTCTCTCTCTCCCCCTTCTCTTTTGCAGTCTCACTCCCCTCTCTTTTGCAGTATATCTCCCCCCTCTCTTTTGCTCTCTAAGGCCAAGTGTGTTTGTCCTCGCGCTGTCTCTACTGTGCATGACAGCTTCAGGTAAACACACTTGGCCTTTTATAATATAGGATATATATATATATATATATATATATATATATATATATATATTACTGTTCTGTGTTTTTCTGGTATCAAATGAGTGATTTACTGTCCAGAATGTTATTGTTTTAGTGCTCAATGTGTTATTGGTATGGAAAGGGTTATTCATATCTCTGTAGAGAATTAGTAACTGATCATTGTCTGGATTATTTCTCAAGAAGTAATGGTACACTGAGCATATTAAGTGGAATATTCAAGCAAATGAATAAAGGATAATTATGTCATTGCACAATACTGACAATAAATCATTAGTAAAGCAACTAAGTTGAACATTTTATTACACACAGGGTTAGTGAACCATAATATTCTGAGACAATAGATAAATAAAAGATATTGTGCGGTTAACCAACATTGCAGTAGAATCGTATTGAAAAGTGAATCACAGAATTGATTTACAGAATCCCTGCAAACCTTAAAGGGACATTCTAGCCAAAAATGAAATCTATATGGTTGTTTTTCAGTTTTTAATAGAAGCATTTGTGTCATATACATTTATTAGCAAAAATGCTTCTAATCAAAGCTATAGCAGTGTTAGTTTAAGTATTTACCGTGCACCGGCATTTTAAACACAGCACTTGAGAGCCTAAAGTGCTTGTACCATCTGGTAATGACTCAATTTGTTCATTGTTGACATGATACTAGCCCCACTGGCACTCTGAGCAGCTGCATTATTTAAAATTTAAGAATATATAGCTATGCTTCACATGCACGTGCAAATAAAAATGCTAACACTAACACAGTGATGACTTTCACTAGAAACATTTTTTTCCTGATACACATATATTGCAATTTGCAAATATGTTTCTGTTCAAAGATGTAATTCATCGATGTGCATTTACATTTTGACCGCAATGTCCCTTTAAAGGGATATGAAAGCCAAATATTTTCTTTTGTGATTCAGATAGAGTATATCATGTTTAAAAAGTTTTCAATTTACTTCTATGATCAAATTTGAAGAGATACCTAGGTAGGTCTCTCATGGCAGGACATTGTGCTGCCCTCTAGTGTTCATGCAAATGGATAACATTCTTGCAAAACTGCTGCCATATAGTGCTCTAGACACATGCCCGCTCCTTAGCTTGTGTCCCTGCAATTCAACAAGAGATTCCAAGAGAACAAAGCAAATGAGATATTATAAGTAAATTAGTAAGTTGTTTAAATTTGCATGCTCTATCTAAATCATGAAAGAAAACTTTGGGGTTTTATGTCACTTTAATGGAACATTTTGAGAACAATGTTGGTAAAGTTTCAAATGAAATAGAATATATGTACATTATTACTTTTAGCCCAGTGGGTGACGAATATGTTCAAAAATTAGGAGCCAGTAAGAATATTCAGGAGCCAGGCATATTTTTAGGAGCCATATATATAGATATATGGATAATAACCCAAAAAGTTAGGAGCTAGGGGTAAAATTCTAGGAGCCAGTGGCTCCCAGGCTCCTGGGTTTGTCGAGCCCTGTTTTAGCCATTTAGAATCCCAGCAGAAATTCTGGCACAGATACAAATGAGTTGTTTACTGGGACATAGTAGTCAATAATATACTGTGCCAGCATCTACTGCTTTAAAGAAAGCTCCTTTGTCAGAATCTGCTCTGTTGGCATTGTTTAACATAGGTTGGTGTCACATGTGCATGCCCAATATACACCTCAATACCTCCCAACATTTCAAAATTCAAAATTTTAAAGCAAAACCAGGGGCTGCCTTGGCTAAACCCCACCCACAGCAGTCATGACCATGCTCCTCTGATGATGGCTCCACCCACAAAACATGTGACCATCCCTCACAAGTCTCCAGTCACCAATGTTAATATCTTAGATCACTATAAGTTAAACCACCACAAAGGGGTTAAACACAAAGGTAAAGACTTGGTTAGGGGTCATAAGCATTGCAGTTTCTAAGCAAGAAACTGATAGTGAGCCAATCAGAAGCAGCAGTCGCATCCATTTGCCAATCATAAACCGTTTCCATCTTCTTGCAAATTGCAATGCTTGTGGCTACCATGAAAGACTTTATCCATGTGTTTAACCTGCAGGGGTTAAACAAATAGGACCAGATTACAAGTGGAGTAGTATTTAATGTTCCCGCTTGTGCGCTAACTCTGCTAGAAGTAAGCTTTTTGCATGCGTTGGGTAGCGCATGTATTACAAGTTGAAAGTAAAAGGATTTTGATTGCGCGCTTACCCGATGCACGTAAAAAGCCGAAGTTAGAATATTGTACATGCAAACACGATCGCATAGTCTTATGTGCTAACCGACATGAAAATATTAATATTTTACATTCCAATGTTCTTCACATAGCAGGATATGTTTTATTTATTCATAAATACATATTTCTATATATATATGATATTTATGCACAATATATATCTATATGTAGGTATAAATATATATATATATATATATAGGAATATCTATTTATAAATATATAGAGCATAACACTGGAATGTGAAATATTTACAGTAAATACATAGTTAAAAACGTAATAAAAGGGAAATTAAACAGTTTGAGATGGTATTATTATTATTATTATTAGTTATTTGTAGAGCGCTAACAGATTCCGCAGCACTAATATATAAAATGATAAATCGTATATATAAAAAAACAAGTCTACAATATACTTTCATTATTTATTTTGTCTCCTTGTCCTGTAATTCCATTCTGAAATTGTGATAATTTCAGTTCTTGTTAGAAATGGAAGTGCAGAGCACTATTACATTTCACACAGCCATTGGCTGCACACTCTAGTGCCCTATTTATAACTGTCCCTTATTGGCCACAGCAGAGAAAGTAACCTAAGTTACAACATGGCAGCTCCCATTGTATTATAGACATTACAATTTTACACTTATTTTGTAACTATTTAAACAGCTAATGAAACTTTAAAAAACACATCTACGTGCTATTTATAGACTAATCCTTTCTTTGAATGCATCATTCTATCTAGCATTTATTTAGTGTATAATGTCCCTTTAAATATGAATATTGTATAAATATGCTTTCAGCTACTTGACTGCAAAGGGCTCCAATTCACTTATATATATGTCTATATATATGTACATATGTATTTGTGTTTATATGTGTGTATACATCTGTAAATACATTTATACATATATAAATACATCTGTACACACACACATACATACATATATTTATATATATATATATATATATACACACACACACATCTTTAGCTATGTATATGTATGTATCTCTTCGTTAAATCCCTTTGCAGCCTTTTTTCTAACACCTGAGACCTCATATCTTGAGCCCTTGTAACTTTTTTGTGCAATATTTTTTTATTATTATTATGTTTATTAGATGGTGTTATTATGAGCGGAACTGTACTTATAAAAGTATTTTTGATTTGTTTTGCGACACTTTTAACAGTTAACCAGAGCTCTGAGGTCGCAAATTAAATTATGTTTAAGCGATCGTGTTTGCTTTCATCTTGTAACAGCCGCCATAAACTCAATATCGGCCGTGCATAACTGTTAGCACGCCACTAGTAATCTGACCCATAGTAAGCTTGTGCCAGCAATGAGTCTGTTCTATTTAATTTAACCCTTTAATAGAGTAAACAGGTTGTTTATTCTGTCACCTTAAAAAAGGTTAAAATAAATCTATTGGCTCCATCTCTGCTCGGTCTAAAAAAAGCAACATCTGAAATATAAGAAGGACAAACAAACTTTGCAGCTGAGGGAATCTCAAGTTATTAGAAACATTGTCTACCTCCCCAGACTGTTGGTTTGCAATACTTTATGATTACAATCAAGAAGATACCAGCCATTAAAGTATATAAGTATAATACATAGCTAGAACAAGAGGACTGTTGGGGAAATATTCATATCCAGTAGCTATTGGAGAGATCGTGTTTTTGCTTTTGGGTGTGAAAAAATTCACCTTATTTAAGGAAGGTAAGACTTTTTTTTTTTATAAAATAACTATTTGTTTAATTTAAATACTCAATTTACTCATGTGAATTCAATGACATAATCAGAAAAACAATTTGTTTTCTCATCGATATTTAAAAACAAATATATATATATATATATATATATATATATATATATATATATAATAGTGTGCAGTTCTTTATACAATGCTGAATAGCAAATCTTTGTTTATCATGATCATTAGTTCTTTACAATGCAATGACAGTGCTTAAAGAGACATGGAATTAAAAAGAAACCCTAGATGATTCTGATAGAGAATACAATTCTAAATAACTAGCTATTTTACTTCTATCATTTTTTTTTCATTCTCTTGGTAACCTTTGTTGCAGGAGCAACATTGTACTACTGGGAGCTGGCTGAACCAAAAACAAGAGGCATATAAGTGAAGCTTCCAATTAGCAGCTAGCTCCCAGAAGTGTGTTGCTGTGCCTGAACCTATCTAGGTATGCTCTTCAACAAAGCATACCAAGAGAATGAAGCAAATTAGATATAAGAAGTAAATTGGAAAGGTGCTTAAAATTGCATGCTCTATGTGAATCATAAAAGTGTATTTTTTACTTGTATGTGCCTTTAAATAGCTTATCTAGGTTTACATTGTTGCAATCACTGCTGCCATACATTATTGAGGGCATTAACAGTTGTGCAAGCCCCTGATCCAAGTATTTTTTTAATTACATGATCTATCTGAATCCTAAAAGTTTATTTTCACTTGCATGTCTCTTAAACAATTGTTTAATACTATGAGGTATATTTAACATAGTGCGAGCGGACATAATACGATGTAGCGCATCATGTCCGCTGCACATCGATAAATGCCAACAGCATACGCTATCGGCATTTATCATTGCACCAGCAGTTCTTGTGAACTGCTGGTGCAATGCCGCCCCCTGCAGATTCACGGCCGCTAGCAGTGGGTTCAATCAACCCAATCGTATTCGATCGGGTTGATTTCTGTCCGCGGCCTCAGAGCAGGCGGACAAGTTATGGAGCAGCGGTTTTTAGACCACTGCTTCATAACTTCTATTTTTGGCGAGCCTGAAGGCTCGCGCGGAAACAGGGGTGTCAAGCTCCATACGGAGCTTTATAAATCGGCCCTATGTGTATATTACTTAATGGAGCAAAACTTTTATTCCTCACAATTTTTTCTCAGATCTAAAAAAAAATCCTTGTTTCTTTTAATGGCAATTGACAATGTAAAGGAACAAAGTGTGCGTGTATGTATGTGATTGTGTATATATATATCTTACACAACAGTAGTTAATCAATTTAGAGACAATCTGCATATAAAATATGATTTAAAAACATTTTTAACTATAATTTACTTGGTACAATTTGCATTGTTTTGAAGCTTAGGAACACACCTCTTGAAAAAACACTTTAGAGCGCTTAAATTATCTGTGCTGATTATGCAGTCATGGTGTAGCATGTTGCAGGGTTAAAGGGACAATCAACGCCAGATTTTTTGTTGTTTTAAAAGATAGATAATCCCTTAATCACCCATTCCCCAGTTTTGCATAACCAACATAGTTATAATAATACATGTTTTACCACTGTAATTACCTTGTATTTAAGCCTCTGCAGACTGCCCCTTATTTCAGTTCTTTTGACAGACTTGCATTTTAGCCAATCAGTGCTCACTCCTCGGTAAATTCATGTGCATGAGCTCAATAGTATCTATATGAAACACATGAACTAATGCCCTCTAGTAGTGAAAAACTGTCAAAATGCATTTAGATTTGAGGCGGCCTTCAAGGTCTAAGAAATTAACATATGAACATTAGATTTCAACTAAGAATACCAAGTGAACAACTAAAATTGGTGATAGAAGTAATTTGGAAAGTTGTTTAAAATTACATGCCCTATCTGAATCATGAAAGTTTTTTTTGGACTTGATTGTCCCTTTATACATTCTCTATGCAACAGGACACACTTTAGCTTTTGTATTGGCAATGGAATAAAATATTACAGGAAAAGCAGCTACACTGAATTATTAAAGTACATTTTTTGTTTTTACCATGGGTAATTAATGTTGGAATGTTTATTATTGATTGCAATTAAGTGTTTTGTCATTGTAAACATTTTATGCCAAGGTAAGGTCCATATATCATGAACTGAGACAATTTGGATACTATTACAGCCATTGGTGCTTATCTGTTTTTCAATGACTTTATACCAGCTGCATAGTTTAAATTATATGGGAAATTGCTCCTTTATGTACAGTATGTTTTTATTCATTCATTCACTAATAAGGTGAAGCTAAAAATACTTCCAAATAGATTATGTTGTCCTTATATTAGGAATATCCTATATGTCTAAGTTTCCAAGTAATTTATAGCAAATATAGGCTAAATACTACATAGCTGGAATTATGGGTTTAAAGCTAAAATTTGTAATGTTCCGACTGTAAGCTAAATAGCGGTCACCCAATTCAAAACTGTTACACCAAAGTATATATTTAAAAAATGTAGACATCCCAGGATATTTATCTAGATGTATTTTGACACTTTGCTTGTTTTTATCGCCAAAGGCAAAAAATAGAATTTAGGGATAATTACATTTATTAAAAATATAGAAATATACTTTATTAAAATATAATTGTCATTCCTGAGGCATCCTAATTGACCAGTGAGCCTAATACCATCATGCATTGTCACAGTCATTATATAAACCATAACAGTCATAGTTGTACTGTTGCTGGATAGCATTCACATGCATCCGACAACGGCGTGATTACATCAAGTATCTCATATAACAGAGGTACCCACAGAGACACCATGTCCCTGTGATCATTAGTCTAGGGTGGCCTCCATTATGCTATTTCTGCAATGCCTCACTTCCATTAAAAAATCAAAAGCACACTGTAATACATTTGATGTCATTATTTTTTTGTATTTTTTTTTTTTTTTTTTAAATGGGAACATTTTTTTGACGAGTATGTAAACTTAACTGTATATTGCAAAATACTTCTTATAGTGATTGACATTTTGTCTAAAATTTCTTCTTTCATATTCTGTATCTCATAATATGCAGTATATTTTCGAAAATAAAACCAAACACATTTAAATGTCACATTAAAATACATTGTACACAATGGAAGTCTGCCCTACTTAGGAAAGAGGAGCAATGGCTGATAGACAACTCCCACATTTTTGTTCACAAATTAACACCCCTGATATCAATTATTCTGCACAAGAATATACATTTTTCAAAAACTATATATATTTAAAACAAAGGTACATAAACTATAAACTGCAAATAAGATACATCATTTTTTGTTGTGTTTTTTTTTTATTATTTGAAAATTATACAGGTTGTGAAAACCAAAATATAATGGCGAAACATGTCAAGGGAGGGTGGTGAACCTGGATGTATCCTCAAATCCGTTTTTTATTTGAAAATGGCCAGTGTCAATTACAAATAGATATATTAGCATTTCTCAGTTTGTATAAGGGGAATGGAAGCAGGAAAGTTTTGTTTTGATACTAATAACTTTGGAAACTAATACAAACTGAAAACTGTACTCAGGGCCACCATCAGGGGGTGACATGGGTGACTCCTGTCAGGGACCCAATGGGGCAGGGGGCCCCATGATGCAAGAACAACTTATTTATTTATTTATTTATTTTTTAAAAAAGGTACTACAGGAGAGTGCTATTGAGTGTGGGAAATGTTATTACAATGAGTAAAGCATTAGCATTTGAGAGGATTTCTGAGTGTGCACTAAACCACTATGCACAGTGTGAGACAGACTTGGCACTTCAGTTTGTACAGTGTGTGCCTGAGTCATTCGGTAGATCACTTTCATTTGCAGAGGATGTAGGACTTACTTAGTAAATGCTTTTTATTTCTTTGTGCATTTTCGGATTGTAACTTCAGTGTGGTAGTAGTTGTATGGTGGGGCCAGGGGTCCATAAAAACAATTTTTTTTTAGCAATATGCAGCACTGTATGTATGATAATTTGACAATGCTGTAGAAATTCTATATTTAAAGCCATGCAAAAATGTTTCCTCCTCAATACACAAATAGTAGGTGCCCTTTTGGCTGATATGAGTTTTTTTTAATTAATATATTTTCTTATTACATTCCAGTTTACTGTCCCTTTATGCAAGGACTTTCCAGATGTAAGGAGGCATTATATCTAAGATTTTTACATCTGCATAAAATGTTATACTCTCAGATTGCTCAGTGTTTGAAATGAGACAGGTTAACATAACACTGTTCAGTTGACACTACAGCTGACTTAATTTTGAAATACATACAAACAAGCCTAAATCCTGCATTTAACCAGATCTAATTGTATGAGACTGAGTACCACAGCTTATGGTTCCACCAAGACCATATAGAGTACAGCATTTTCAAAATCTACAAGTACAGCTGACAGATGGGAACATTTGTACACCATATTTGAAGTAGTGCTCTTGGTTGGGGGAAATGGGGGGGGGGGGGAACAAACATATGTCAACCTTTCAAAAGTACTTTTCTTCATCTAGCCATCTATCCAGATCATTAATGTACAATTTTGAATTCACATAATTTTCTTTGTTTGCACATTTACAAATATTATTCTTTAAAAAATGATCTCTTCATTTCTGCAATTTTTTTTTATCATGCATATCACACACTGTTGATTTAGGGGATGCAATGTGCAGAAATTGTACCTCCTGTGAGTGTTTCTGTGGGTGTCTGTGTTTATGTCTTTGTGCTTTTGTTGGTGTCTCTATGAGTGTGTATGTATTTTTTTCTGTGGGTCTCTCTGTAAGGGTGAGTGTGTATGTCTTTGTGCATTTTCTGTGGATGTCTGTGAGAGTGTGTGTATGTCTATGTGCTTTTTCTATGGGTGTCTCTGTGAGAATGTGTGTATGTATGTCTTTGTGCATTTTCTCTGGATGCCTCTGTGAGGGTGGGTGTGTATGTCTTTATGTGTTTTCTGTTAATGTCTCTGTGAGGGTCTGTGTGTATGTCTGTGTGTTTTCTGTGGGTGTCTCTGTGAGGGTGTGTGTATGTCTGTGCATTTTTTATGGGTGTCTTAGTGATGGTGTGTGTGTATGTATGTCTTTGTGTGTTTTATGTGGTTGTCTCTCTGTGTGTATGTATTTGTGTGTTTTTGTGGGTGTCTCTGTGTGTGTGTGTATGCCTTTGTGTGCTTTCTGAGGCTGTCTCTGTCGGTATTTCCTTGGGTGTATGTGCAAGTTTGTGTTTGAGTTTGTGTGTGTGTGTCCATTGTCTGTTCCTTTTTAGGACATTTTGACCATACTACTGATTATTCTCATCTTTCTACAGACTTTGAGATTAATGAGACCTTTCCGGAAGTCACCAATCCACCGTTTAACCTTTCAATTATTGTTTAGGCAGTGCAGGGCCCTTCCTTTCAGCCACTGCATGCTGTTGTCATCATTTAGTTGGTATCTTCCTTGACAAAAAGATAATCAGAACTCCATATTTTGTCTTGTAAATCTCCTTTTTTTCACAAGACTGTAGTCTACCTCATTACTTGTCAGGTCAATGTAAACAAGTGCTGAGTGTCTGTTTGGGTGTCTGTGTCTGAGTGTGTTTGCTTGTTTCTTTGTGTGTCTGCTAGAGTGTCTATATGTGAATCCTTATGTGTGAGTGTGTGTTTCAGTGTATGAGTGTGTCTGTGTGTTTCTGTGTTTGTGTGTTACTGCCTTTACAACATTTCCAAGTTTGACTACACTTAAGAATAAAGTGCAGATATGTTTTAGCCCCCCCCCCTTTGCACATGTCCATGGGGGGGCCCTGATCAATGGTTAAGTCAGGGGCCCCAAAATTTCTAGTGGCGGCCCTGACTGTACTCATTAAGTGTTTGTTTAACATTAAAGGAATAGTCTAGTCAAAAATAAACTTTCATGATTCAGATTGAGCATGCAATTTAAAGCAACTTTCTAATTTACTCCTATTATCAATTTTTCTTCATTCTCTTGCTATCTTTATTTAAAAAAGCTGGAAAGTAAATTTAGGAGCCGGACCATTTTTGGTTTAGTACCTGGCTAGCGCTTGCTGATTGGATGTCTACATTTATCTTATAAAGATAAGAGAACAAAAAAATAAAATAAAAATAGGAGTAAATAAGAAAGTTGCTTAAACTTTCATGCTCTATCTGAATCATTAAAGTTTAATTTAGACTATACTATCCCTATAAGTTAGTTTTTTTATAGTGAGGATAGAAATCTATCCAATGATGTTAGTAATTTAAACCCTTTAATAACTGTTACTTTGTTGCAAACCAGAGAATCGTAAGGAGCAAAATATATTTTTTTGGCAGTGTGCCTGGATCTAGTTTAGCACAAAAACAATTCTCTGCAATAAAGGGATATGTGCTGCAAGTACTTATGATATAAATAACAAGAGCAACTAATATTTAAATGTATATTTATATTAATATATTATATTTAAATGTTATATATTAAAGTGAACAGCAAATACAGCCTATTTATAAATCAGTTTTAAAGAGACAGATCCCAGGGGTTTGGTAAAATCCATAACTGGGACAGGATAAAGTCCAATACTGGATTATAATTTAAACTCTTATTATATTCAAAGGGAACTATAGCACAACATACAAGATCTAGGTATGTTTTTGTACAAATGTATAGTTTTGCTCATTTTTAAATAACATTGTGCTGATTTTCAGACTCCTAACCAAGCCCCAAACTTTTAGATGTATACTGATGTATACAGACTTCATACTGCTTCTGTTTGTACAGGGAGTGCAGAATTATTAGGCAAGTTGTATTTTTGAGGATTAATTTTATTATTGAACAGCAACCATGTTCTCAATGAACCCAAAAAACTCATTAATATCAAAGCTGAATAGTTTTGGAAGTAGTTTTTAGTTTGTTTTTAGTTATAGCTATTTTAGGGGGATATCTGTGTGTGCAGGTGACTATTACTGTGCATAATTATTAGGCAACTTAACAAAAAACAAATATATACCCATTTCAATTATTTATTTTTACCAGTGAAACCAATATAACATCTCAACATTCACAAATATACATTTCTGACATTCAAAAACAAAACAAAAACAAATCAGTGACCAATATAGTCACCTTTCTTTGCAAGGACCCTCAAAAGCCTGCCATCCACGGATTCTGTCAGTGTTTTGATCTGTTCACCATCAACATTGCGTGCAGCAGCAACCACAGCCTCCCAGACACTGTTCAGAGAGGTGTACTGTTTTCCCTCCTTGTAAATCTCACATTTGATGATGGACCACAGGTTCTCAATGGGGTTCAGATCAGGTGAACAAGGAGGTCATGTCATTAGATTTTCTTCTTTTATACCCTTTCTTGCCAGCCACGCTGTGGAGTACTTGGACGCGTGTGATGGAGCATTGTCCTGCATGAAAATCATGTTTTTCTTGAAGGATGCAGACTTCTTCCTGTACCACTGATTGAAGAAGGTGTCTTCCAGAAACTGGCAGTAGGACTGGGAGTTGAGCTTGACTCCATCCTCAACCCGAAAAGGCCCCAGAAGCTCATCTTTGATGATACCAGCCCAAACCAGTACTCCACCTCCATCTTGCTGGCGTCTGAGTCGGACTGGAGCTCTCTGCCCTTTACCAATCCAGCCACGGGCCCATCCATCTGGCCCATCAAGACTCACTCTCATTTCATCAGTCCATAAAACCTTAGAAATATCAGTATTGAGATATTTCTTGGCCCAGTCTTGACGTTTCAGCTTGTGTGTCTTGTTCAGTGGTGGCCGTCTTTCAGCCTTTCTTACCTTGGCCATGTCTCTGAGTATTGCACACCTTGTGCTTTTGGGCACTCCAGTGATGCTGCAGCTCTGAAATATGGCCAAACTGGTGGCAAGTGGCATCTTGGCAGCTGCACGCTTGACTTTTCTCAGTTCATGGGCAGTTATTTTGCGCCTTGGTTTTTCCACACGCTTCTTGCGACCCTGTTGACTATTTTGAATGAAACGCTTGATTGTTCGATGATCACGCTTCAGAAGCTTTGCAATTTTAAGAGTGCTGCATCCCTCTGCAAGATATCTCACTATTTTTGACTTTTCTGAGCCTGTCAAGTCCTTCTTTTGACCCATTTTGCCAAAGGAAAGGAAGTTGCCTAATAATTATGCACACCTGATATAGGGTGTTGATGTCATTAGACCACACCCCTTCTCATTACAGAGATGCACATCACCTAATATGCTTAATTGGTAGTAGGCTTTCGAGCCTATACAGCTTGGAGTAAGACAACATGCATAAAGAGGATGATGTGGTCAAAATACTCCTTTGCCTAATAATTCTGCACTCCCTGTATAATGGTTCTTTTCATAAGCAGGGGAGGGGGGAGGTTCTGCTCAGCCCTTTTAACTGGGTGTCCCATGCTTATCTCATTAACAGTACTAAATTGTGAGCTTCTAAGTAGGTTTTTATTAGGTTTTACACTGGATTTTTATATCAGTATCCGTGCATATTATTCTTTATACTAGTGTCTATTTCATGCAGTAAATTGGTTAAAACTGCCCATTTAATTGAAGCATAAAAAACTTTCAGAAAAAAATACAATTGTTCACTTCAGTTTGATTTCTTCTGGAAATAATAAAATCATTCTCTTTGTCCCCTTTTTCACCCCTCATGAATATATATATATATATACTGGATGCAAATAATTGAGATTCAATATACTAAACCAAGTATTATTGGTACATAAATCTATTTCCCAACTATTATATAAATACAATAAATACATAGATAAAGTGATATGAGAGTATATAAACAGCGCTGTATACAGCAAATATAAACTAGAAATACACAATGCGTAGAAAAAAACACTTTATTTTACTGACAGACCATGGCCTCTATTTAACAAGCTCCGTATTGAGCTTGATGGCC
This sequence comes from Bombina bombina, assembly GCF_027579735.1. Lineage (NCBI taxonomy): Eukaryota > Metazoa > Chordata > Amphibia > Anura > Bombinatoridae > Bombina > Bombina bombina. The sequence goes on along the minus strand of NC_069499.1, from coordinate 62,908,342 downwards.
TGTGTTTCTGGCGAGTCTTCAGACTCGCCAGAAACAGCAGTTATGAAGCAGCGGTCACAAAGACATCGCCACAATACAACCCGATCGAGTACGATCGGGTTGATTGACACCCCCTGCTGGTGGCCTATTGGCCACGAGTCTGCAGGGGGCGGCATTGCTGCTGGTGCAATGCTGAATATGGCGAGCGTATTGCTCGCCGTATTCAGCGAGGTCTGGCGAACCTGATCCGCAGTGTCGGATCAGGTCCGCCAGACCTTGATAAATATGCCCCCATGTCTTAGAACATTTAAAAAGATATAACATATACCTATTCACAAAGCAATAGTATTAAATGTTGCTATTGTATATAGTCCTAACACATAGGTTAAAAAACTATTTGCACAATGGAGGGCGAATTAAAGTTTTTGAGATAAAATGGAGCACTATTGTCCCCACTTTCATACAATATACAAATTTACAACATACACATATGCAGTATTACACCTGAGGAAGGGGCGTGTCCCTGAAACTAGTAGTGGTAACGTATACACAGAGTCTGGCCAGTAGTGGTAACGTATACACAGAGTCTGGCCAGTAGTGGTAACGTATACACAGAGTCTGGCCAGTAGTGGTAACGTATACACAGAGTCTGGCCAGTAGTGGTAACGTATACACAGAGTCTGGCCAGTAGTGGTAACGTATACACAGAGTCTGGCCAGTAGTGGTAACGTATACACAGAGTCTGGCCAGTAGTGGTAACGTATACACAGAGTCTGGCCAGTAGTGGTAACGTATACACAGAGTCTGGCCAGTAGTGGTAACGTATACACAGAGTCTGGCCAGGCAAGTGTTTGCAGTTTCTTTTGCTCTTCATTTATCAGAGTACTATATGATTTTTAGTTTTTTTAAAGGTTTTTATACTTGTGATTTAATACTGCATATGTGTATGTTGTAAATTTGTATATTGTATGAAAGTGGGGACAATAGTGCTCCATTTCATCTCAAAAACTTTAATTTGCTCTCCATTGTGCAAATAGTTTTTTAACCTATGTCTTAGGACTATATACAATAGCAACATTTAATACTATTGCTTTGTGAATAGGTATATGTTATATTTTTAAATGTCCTAAGACATGGGCCTCTATTTATCAAGCCGTCAATCGCAAATACGCTGGAATTCCACAGCGTATTTGTGGCGAGGCTGATTCGCCATAGTTATCAAGCCCTACAGACCGGCAAAAGTAGAATCTAGTGAAGTAACATACGGTCCGCCGGACTCTGTCCATCACAGAAGTGTCTGCACCTAACACCCTAACATCTACCCCGAGTCTAAACACCCCTAATCTGCCCCCCCCTACATCGCCACCACCTACATTATACTTATTAACCCCTAAACCACCGCTCCTGGACCCCACCGCAACTAACTAAAATGTTTAACCCCTAAACCGCCGCTCCCGGACCCCGCCGCCACCTACATTATACCTATTAACTCTTAATCTGCTGCCCCCTATACCGCCGCCACCTACTTAAAGTTATTAACCCCTATCCTGCCGACCCCGCCGCAAATAAATTTATTGTTTAACCCCTACACCGCCGCTCCCGGAGCCCACCGCCACCTACATTACATTTTATAACCCCTAATCTGCCCCCCTACACCGCCACCGCCACCCAGCAAAAGGCCCTTTTAAGGGCTATTTGTAATTTAGTTTAGGGTATGGAATTTTATTATTTTGGGGGGATTTTTTATTTTATTAGGGGACTAGGTGTAATTAGTTTAAACTTGTTGTAATTTTTTTTATTTTCTGTAATTTTGAGTTTGTTTTTTTTGTACGTTAGTTAAGTTTAGTTAATTTTATTTAATGTTAGGTAATTGTAGTTAATTAATTTAATTTATTTAATGATAGTGTAGTGTTAGGTGTAATTGTAACTTAGGTTAGGATTTATTTTACAGGTAATTTTGTATTTATTTTAGCTAGGTAGCTATTAAATAGTTAATAACTATTTAATAGCTATTGTACCTAGTTAAAATGAATACAAAGTTGTCTGTAAAATAAAAATAAACCCTAAGATAGATACAAATGTAACTATTAGTTATAGCTATCTTAGGGTTTATTTTATAGGTAAGTATTTAGTTTTAAATAGGAATAATTTAGTTAACAATATTAAATTTATTTAGATGTATTTAAATTATATTTAAGTTAGGGGGGTGTTAGGGTTAGACTTAGGTTTAGGGGTTAATTCATTTAATATAGTGGTGGCGGTGTATGGGGGGCAGATTAGGGGTTAATCAATGTAATGTAGGTGGCGGCGGTGTAGGGGGGGCAGGATAGGGATTAATAAATGTAATGTAGGTGGAGGCGGGCTCCGGATGCGGCGGTTTAGGGGTTAAACAATTAATTTATTTGCGGCAGGGTCCGGGATCGGCAGGATAGGGGTTAATAACTTTATGTAGGTGGCGGTGGTATAGAGGTCAGCAGATTAGGGGTTAATAGGTATAATGTAGGTGGCGGCGGGGTCCGGGAGCAGCGGTTTAGGGTTAATATATTTATTAGAGTTGTGGCGTAGTCTGGGTGCGGCGTTTTAGGGGTTAATAAGTTTATTTAGTTGCGGGGGGCTCCGGGAGCAGCGATTTAGGGGGTATAACAGTATAGTATAGTGTGGGTGCTTAGTGACAGGCTAGCAAGAAAGCTGCGAAGAAGTCGATGACTAGCGAGATCGATGACTGTTAGTTAACAACAGTCCGCTGCTCATCGCACCGTACTTGGTGCGCGGCTTTTTGACAGCTTTCTTGATAAATTTGGCGAACGTATTCAGGTCCGCGGCGGCGATGTTAGGCGAGCTTAGGCGAGCGTATTGGGGCCGGCGAATGCAGGAAAGTAGACAGCTTGTTAAATAGAGGCCATGGTCTGTCAGTAAAATAAAGTGATTTTTTTCTACACATTGTGTATTTCTAGTTTATATTTGCTGTATACAGCGCTGTTTATATACTCTCATACAACTTTTCTTGTTTCTAAAAACAGCTGCAGTTCAGCCCTTAATCAATTGATTAGATACCTAGTATATACTAGTGGCAAAAATGTTTTTAGTTGATTGCAACTAAATAACTAAAATATATATTTCTCAGTGTGTGGCGCTCTCCTTTTATAACTACAATAGATAAAGTGATGTTAATACAAGTGAAATACACAAAAATCACACAAAATAAAGTGTTATTGGTACATAAATTTAATTACCAGCTTTTATAATAACACTATAAGAACATAGGTAAAGTGAAGTCAATATAAGTCACATAAACAAAATTATAAACAACATAAATTTATAAACGGGTATTTCAATCTATTAAGTAAATAGATGAAGTGATACTAATACGAGTTACAATTACAAATAATAAATGTATATCTCAATACATAAATTCATGTTAAGTACATAGATAAAGTGACGTCAATACAAGCTATATATACTAAAAGTGCAAAAACCACAGATTTATGTATTGTACACCACCTTATTTACCTATGGTCAAAAGAGCACTATAAAACACCAACTATTTACAGTTGGGGTGACATTAACACCAAATTTAAGTTAAATACAACTATTTCCTTACGAAATCTCACATCCGGATAGATAATTTATATTACAGACTCAGGTATATGCTATTTAACCCTTTCGTGGCCAATTTCATTTGTCTACATCGGAACAACGGATTTCAACGATGAGATCGGGTCAGGAAGGTGAACATACAACGCCAGGCATGCCCACCATGTCCCGATCCCATTCTGGAAGCGCCGTTGCCTTCAGTACTGCCAAATGGCTAGGAAGTTCCATGCCATCCTAACGGCGCTAAAGCCCAGTGCAGTTAGCACGGCATGAAACGTTCTAACATCATGAAAAGGTTAAAAAGAATCACTGACTAACCCATAACTATAGCTATAGAGGCTTTTTTGTATTTTTAAATTTCTTTTCATTTTTAATCAATCTCAATGAAACTGTGTATTATTTACAAGGAACACACAGTTCCCATAGATAGAGAATATAAAAATGGCACTGAAAAGTGCTTTTAAATTGCGAACAACCCACACCTGCCACTTTTAACCCTTATAACTGCTTAGTACCGTTTTTTTTGTTTGTTTTGTTTTTATGAAAAAAAAAATGCTCATATTTTTTATTTTATTTTTTTTTAAAAACACTACACAGTAAATTTTGGGGGCAATTGGGTTACATTTAGAAAATGAACCAGAGATCTGACCCTAATTTTCGGAGCGCTAATTGCTACCGCGAGCTCATGGTTTGCGGGCACGCAATACATTAGTGCTCCTCTTGTAATCTAACCCTTAGTATTTTCTATACTGAATATAATCTAAAAAAAACTTATAGAAATGATTAATAATGCAACACTAAAAATATTTTTTTTGTTTTTAAAAATGTATTTTAAGTTGTAACAAAAAAGTGGGTATAATGTCCATTAAAATTAAAACCGGCTATTAAATATTTGATTAATGCATTTATTTGTGTAGTACAATGTCCTAATGTATTACAACATTTTATTATTGTGGTATTATTTGCATAAACCAGCCCTGCGGCAAACAAGGCCAGTGACTGACTCATAGACTGCGTTCAGCTACAGGCTGACAGTGCATTGCTAATCCCAAATTGTCTTAAGTGTTTAAACAATTGTGCTATGCAAACAACTGCTCAATAACAAAAGTGCATTGGCACATAAGGGTCTTTTTATTGCTTTATTTTTTTTTTTCCCTTTCTTAAAGCATAATTTCCTTACAGTTTGTTCCATTAATAGAAAGGGATTGGCTTCCCGAATAGAAAACTCCAGCTGAGGGTTGTATGCTATTTTTGTACTAATACTTATCCTCTTATATTTCATTCACATCACTCACATACAAACAATGTCAGGGGTTGCAACATTAGTGGTTTACCTGCATTAAGGATGACTCAATTGGCAGGATTGCTGATATGCCAAATTTCCACATAAATGGTCACTAATCCTGGAATGCCCATTTGCATAAATCTTCCTGCAGCTTTCTGCTAGCCTATACTAGATCCTACAGATCTGTTTGTTAGACTGGAACCTGGAGGAGGCATTGCTGTGGAAATTCCAACATTTTGTACTTTAAAAATGATTCATGGATTTAGCTTACTCTGATATTCAAGAATAAAGGTTGAAAGGACATTGTTTTATGAGTTTATGCAGCATACAAAGGGCTAGATTACAAGTGGAGCGCTAAATTATCGTATGCCTGTTTGCGGGAGCACGATAATTAACAGCCATTACATTAGCGCTCAGAAAATTAACCAGAGATCCGATCTCTAGTTAACTTTCTAAAAGTGCCCTAAATGCCCTCAAAATAGAGGGCATTATAGTTTTTTATTAAAAAAAAAATCTTGCATTTTTCTTTAATAAAAAGAAAACTGCACTAGGCAGTTTTGGGGCTTTAAAGTTAGTGGACGTGTGGTGTTAGAAAAAAACGGCAATGAAAAGTGCCTTTACATTGTGGTCAACGGCAACTTTGTGTTCCCATAAACCGCAATGTAAATATATGTACAGTATATGCTTTTATACATATATATTTTTTATTTAATATGTGTATATACACATTAATATATATGTATATATTCATATACATACAGGTATATATTTAAAAATGCTGCCCATCCCTGCACAAGGTCCTGTTGCCGTCTCTGAAGCCTATGGAATAGGGATGGGCGAATGTTTCTAAAAATTTGAAATTTAAAACGAATTTTGATACATTCGTTTGTTTGAATCGAATTTCGAATGTTTATATAACATTCTAACATTCTATTTTTGAATTTTCGTTTTCGAATTTTTCAATAAAATTCGAAAATATTCGTTTGAATAATAGAATGTTTAGCTATGTATTCATTCAATTTCGAAATGTAATATTCGAATTTGAATGTGACTTTCGATTTCAAATGTGACATTCAAATTTGAAATAGTATTTCTAGTCTACAACTGTGTTTAATAAATGTAATATTCGAATTTGAATGCTACATTCGAATTCGAATGTCACATTCGAATTTGAAATAGTATTTCTAGTCTAATACTGTGTTTTAAATGTGATATTCGATTCGAATGTCACATTCAAATTTCGAAATAGTATTTCTAGTCTATACTGTGTTTTATAAATGTAATATTTGAATTCGAATGTGACATTCAATTCGAATGTGATATTCGATTCGAATGTGACATTCGAAATAGTGTTTCTAGTCTACAATTGTGTTTTATAAATGTAATATTCGAATTTGAATGTGATATTCGAATGTAACATTCAAATTCGAATGTGACATTCGAAAACTGAAAATAACATTCGAAAATCTAATTTTTAAGAATATTCGTTCTTATTAACATTCTATTATGTTAATCGAATTTCTACAATAACATTCGTTCTAACATTCAAATTCGGATATAAACACATTCGCCCATCCCTACTATGGAAGCGCGCTCTCATGAGCGCAATGCTTTCAAGTAATGCAAACACAAGCTTGCGTTTGCATTACGATTTACCTGTGAGAATTTTTTTGTTTCACTAAACTATTTAACCAGTTTTGAGGTTGTGCTATCTAGACACACATTAACTTCAATTGCGCTCAAGTGATCTTGTTTACTTTCAACTTGTAATACGAGCGTTACCTCTGATGCGTAACTGTTAGGTGCCACTCTTAATCTGCCCGTTTTTATTTTTTATTTTATATTTATTCATTTTATTTTTTTTTCTGCAGTGTAGTGATCGCCCTCCAAGTGATTTTTTCCTGTAGTGTAGGGTCCCCCCCCTTTCAAACGATAATTTTCTAAGTGTAGGGTCCTATTAATATAGAACACGTGTGTTACAGTGTGGTTGCAATATTATAAGTATAACAAGTTTGTTACAGTTTAGTCGCAATATTATAAGTATGACATTCAGAACAGTAAGAACTTATATTGGCAATGCATAAATAAAAACAGAAGTTGCGGCTACTATTTTCTCTGAAATATTAAAATCGTGAACACCAAATCTTCTTCCTAAAGACAGAAAAAAACACACCAAAAGCAAAGTACAATATTAATCCCTAAGTACAATCACAACAAGCCTTTACATACATATTTTACTATTATCCAATAAAATACAGATAAATTATACATTGCATATACATCTATCATATACCCACAATCCCCAGCTTCTATAGGTTTAATAGGAAGGTGTTTTTTTCTTTATTAATATTGAAGATCGCAGACGTGTTGAAGCCGTGATCAGTATTATTTTGTATCATCACTAGCCACTTCAGAAAAGAAAGGTTCAGCCCACTTTTTTTAAATACATTACCAGACCCAAATACTGTGAGACTGGCTAGGCCAAAAAAGGCTGTTTCTCGTGCGTCTGATGAAGTTTTGAATATCGGGACCTAAGTATTTGGGCTTTTGCTTACAGATAAAAGTTAATGAAGCATTTGCATGTACAGAAAGTGATAAAGTAAGTTATTTTATATACATAAATAAACTTAAAGCATCAATGACTCATACATTTTATACACTGCAGGGGATCTAACTAGTAATTGGAAACACATTAAGGAAAAACTATTTTACGGTACACTGTCCCTTTACCGCACCATGGGCTAGATTACAAGTGGAGCGCTATTTAGCACTTTACTTCGACTTCATGCAGTCATCATTGCACACTGAAGCTTGATTGCGAGGTTCCCTCTTATATAGGGTGCCCTTGCATTCCTATTTGCTGATTTTCATTTTCAAATTTAAATCAGCCAATAGAAAAAGCTTTAATTCTCTTGGCTAATTTGGATTTGAAAATCAGCCAATAGGAATGCAAGGGCACTCTTATATTAAGGGGAACCTTGCATTCAAGCTTCAGTGTGCATAGGTGAGCGCATAAAGACTGATCAGATGAAAGATAAGAATCATTGGATTAATAGACGATGGAAGAAGACTGACCCAGCAGAACTCCACCATGGATGAAGAAAGAAAAGGAGCACCGCCGAGGGCGATCACCTGCCGGATTCAAGTTTGGTGAGTACCAATTTTGGGGTTTAGCCAAAGTACTTTTTTGGGTGTTTTTTTTTCTTTTTAGCTTAGAGTGCAAAAGAGCCAAGATAACTGATGCCCTTTTCAGGGCATCTTTTTTTATTTTTTACCATAGTTTTTTTTTAAGATTATGTTTTCTTATTTTCTTGGGCAGCAAAAGAGCTGAGTAACTTTAGGGCACTGCCTTACCAAATGCCCTTATCAGGGGATTGCCCAACCAAATACCCCTTTCAGGACAAACTTTTTTGTAAGATTTTTTTTTTTTTTTTTTTTAAAGTTTAGGGATTTTGTAAGATACATTTTTAAATATAGAAAAAGAGCTGAAATCACTTTAGGGCAATGCCTTTTTATTAGATAAGCTTTTTGTGTGTGTGTGGGGGGGGTAGAATGTAGTTACATTTATTTATTTTTTTATAGAAAAAGAGCTAAGTCAGTTTATGGCAATGCCCTAAAAAAAGCCTGCTATAGTAAGTTTTAGTGATAGTATAGAGTTTTTTATTGTGGGGTGTTTTTTTAAGTGGGGGCTTTAGTTTTAGGATAGGTAGAACTATGCTTTTTTATTTTTGCTAATGTTTTTTTTTAATTTATGTAAAGTTAGTTTATTTTTTATTTCATGTAATGTTAGGATTTTATTTTATTCTGTAATGTTAGTTATTTTTATTTTATGTAATGTTAGGATTTTATTTTATTCTGTAATGTTAGTTATTTTTATTTTATGTAATGTTAGGATTTTTATGTAATGGTATTTTTTTTTTGTAACGTAGGGAGTGTTAGGTTAGTGGTGTTAGCTGGTTAGGGGAGTTAGAGATTAGTGGGTAATTTGCAATATGAGTTGTGGTGGTTTAAGGGTTAATAGTGTAGCGGGGTAATTTGCAATGTGGTGGTGTGTCGGTTTAGGGATTTATAGCATAGCTGAGTAGTTTGCAATGTGGTAGGGTGTCGGTTTAGTGGTTAATAGTGTAGCGGAGTAGTTTGCAATGTGGGTGTGTGGCAGTTTAGGAGTTAGTAACGTAGTGTGGTACTTTGCGATGTGGGGTATGTCAGTTTATGGGTTAAAAGTGTAGCAGAGAACTTTGCTATGTCGGGGTGTGGCGTTTTAGGGATTAATATTGTAGCAGAGTAGTTTGCGGTGTGGCAGTTTCGGGGTTAATAGTGTAGTTTAGTGCAACTTTTCCGCCAGCCAAACTCTTTATGCAAACTTTCCAGTCGCATAAAATGTTTGCGCTTAAATGCACATTGCTGCTCAGCGCCGCCCATAGAAAATATGGGGAGCGTAAATTACAGCAAATTCGCACAAATTAATATTTAGCAATTTAAACAGTGTGCCACTTGTTATATGGCTTTGAGTGTAAAAAAAACACTGCAATCTTTCAATTGTGTTTACGCTCCTCGTACTAACGATAGCGCCCCACTCATAATCTAGCCATATATGTATAACATTGTTACACATCTTTTTGTAAACACAGCAGCCAAATTGTGCTCAAAACACTTATGCACCTAAGAGAAAGTTTAATAATGTCTGTTTTTTAGGTAAAACTAATTTATGTATGAGCAGAAAGCTAATGGATGTGCATGATCACTGAAGAATGTTGTCTATATATTTGCTTAGTACAGAGTCCTGTATCCTTTGATATGCGGTGGTCACATTCTTGTAAAGCATAGACAAGTCTGTACAGGCATCAATAGGAACACTCTAATGTGATCTTGAAATCACTGGACTGCTTATTAAATATAGCTTGTTTATAAATAGACAAAGAGTAATAACTTTTTATGAATGAGACCTCTGGGGATTAGAGAAAAGCACAGTAGCCTTATGCCTGCATCGTGCCTGAATATCAGAATTCAACTTTCTAAGACAATTCAAAGGGGCCGATTTATCAAGCTTGCACTATGTTAAATATACCCTAAGACTTTCTAGTTTACCTCTATTATCACATTTACTTAGTACAAACTAGGCTCATAAACAGAAAAGCACTACTGGGAGCTAGCTGCTGAATGGTGGCTGCACACATATGCCTCTTGTCATTGGCTTACCAGGTGCGCTCAGCTAGCTCCCAGCAGTGCATTCATTCTATGGAGCTGACTTTAACCATATTGCAGGGGTTAAACCCATAGATACAGCTCTGGAAAAAAAATTAAGAGACCACTGCACAATTATCAGTTTCTCTGGTTTTACTATTTCTAGTTGTGTGTTTGAGTAAAATTAACATATTTGTTTTATTCTATAAACTACTGACAACATTTCTCTCAAATGAAAATATTGTCATTTTAAACATTTATTTGCAGAAAATGACAACTTGTCAGAATAACAAAAACAAATGCAGAGTTTTCAGACCGTTAATAATGCAAAGAAAACAAGTTCATAATCATTTTTAAACAACACAATACTAATGTTTTAACTTAGCAAGAGTTCAGAAATCAGTATTTGGTGGAATAATCCTGATTTTCAATCACAGCTTTCATGTGTCTTGGCTGCTCTCCACCAGTCTGATTTATAGCATCAGATATTTGCTGTTGGGTGACTTTATGCCACTTCTGGCACCAAAATTCGAACAGCCCAGCTTTGTTTGATGGCTTGTGAGCATTCGTCTTCCTCTTGATCACATTCCACATTTCAATGGGGCTCAGGTCTGGAGATTGGGCTGGCTACGACAGGGTCTTGATCTGGTGGTCCTCCATCCACACCTTGATTGACCAGGCTGTGTTTGGAAACACTGTCAGAGCAGAAAAATGATGTTTTCTTCCAGGATAACCTTGTACATGGATTGACTCATGCATCCTTCACAAATATGAATCTATCAGATTCCAGCCTTTCTAAGACACCCCCAGATCATCACCGTTCCACCACCAAATTTCTCAGTGAGTGCGAGATACTGTAGCTTGTAGGCCACTCACCAGTGCATTATTTGAGATCTGAAAACACTGGATCTTTTTTTGTTATATTGACCAGTTGTCATTTTCTGCAAATAAATGCTCTAAATGATAATATTTTTATTGGAATTTCTGAGAAATGTTGTCAGTAGTTTATAGAATAAAACATGTACATTTAGACACAAACCTATAAATAGTAAATAAGGGGTTGTATATGAAAGCAATTAGAGCATTTTCTTTTTTGCACTTCTATGTCTCTTTAAAAAAAGATGTCCCTCATTTTACAACAACTTCTTTTGATGCTGATTTACAAAAATTCCCATTACAGCATTAACATCATTATGTGGGACACAAGAAAATTTTATATAAATATCTAAAACTGCATGAGAGAGTATTAAATACACATTTGCATTGGAATAAAAAAACCGTAAAAAATAATGGGACATTGAAATCCAATTATTTTTTTAATACAGTATATCTGCATAAACCTACTCTGCATAAATAAAAAGAGAGAAGTGCTCACCCTGGGAACGAAGAAATAACATAATAGCTTGTTCTATTACTAGTTAACACCCTAGGAGCAGCCTCGTTTTGGCTTTCACAGAGAAGAATTTTCCTGTAGCATATAAGTCTGACCCTGACATAACAGTGCAGTCCAGTCCTGAAATACCAGACAATCCCTCTCTCTTTTGGCCTAGTGTGAGGTGCAGCCATATCCCCCTAGGCAAACTGAGCAATGGGTCCACATCTGGCTTCCTGCATTAGCCTTAGAGAGACTTCCCTCAGGGCCATCATTTTCATAAATTAAAAGATAGAGAAGCTCTCAACCTGGGAATGAACAATAGCATAATAGCTTGTTCTATGGCTAGTTACCACCCAAGGAGCAGCCTCGTTTTGCTCAACATGTGCCTTTCACAGAGAAGAACTTTCCAGTAGTATATAAGTCTGATCCTGACTTAACAGTACAGTCTAGCCCGAAATACCAGGCAATTCCTCTCTGATTTTGCCACATCTAAACCAAGAGGTGCTATTTTGGTGTTATGCATTATGTATGCTATGGGCTAGATTACAAGTGAGGCACAACGGATTCTTACCGTGATCTAAGAGCTCTGGTAAAAAAAAAATCAGAAAATAAAAAGTTGCACACAACACAATAAAAATACATTATAAAGTACAATTACACCCATAAACGACACTATTAACCACTAATCTGCAATCCCCCCACATCGCAAAGCCTAAATAATACTATTAACCCCTAAACATAATGCAAAGTAATTATCTAAACCCTAACCTAACACCCCTAACTTAACCCCAATTAAAATACCCAAAAATTTACAAAAAAATAGTCTACCTGTAAAATGAAATAAAATAAAAACTACCATTACTTTAAAAAAAATTACTTAACAAAAAATAAAAAACCTACATTAAAAAAAACACTCCAAAATAAAAAAAGCCCTATTCTAAAAATAAACTACCAGTGTCCCTTAAAATGGCTTCTTGTAGGGCATTGCCATAAAGCAAATAGCTCTTTTGCTTAAAAAATACAATAACCCCCTAACATTACAAGCCCCCCTACCAAAATAAAAAATAAAAAAAATAAAAAAATAATCCTAAACTACCCATTGCCCTGAAAGGGGCATTTGGATGGACATTGCCCTTTAAAAAGACATTTGGATGTGCATTTCCCTTTTAAAAGGGCATTCAGCTCTTTTTCTGCCCAAATAAAATTAAAAAAAACATACTCTTAAAAAAAAATCCCACCCAAAAAAATAAAAATAAACCTCTTGGTTATTCTAATCAGCTCACCTGTTGTTAAACTTATATAGAAACTTCAAAACAGAATTTAATTTCAAACCGCTACTGTATCAGTCTCTAACCGCTTGGGTTTATTACTTAAGGGGAGGAGGGATTTTCACTTCATAAAATCAAGCGCCGATACCTACGGCAAAATAATACTCTAATCATGCTACAATCAAGCTTACGATATCCTACTAAGGAGATCTATTTTATTTATATACCAGGCGATAAACCTGCCCAGAGGGCAGTCTAATATAAATTTACAAAAAATAAAAAAAGTAAAATGACAGAAAAAAATAAACAAAGCACAGAAAAAAATAAACTAAGCGATCCAAAATAAAAAAATTAAATCTTAACTAATACCCCTATAAAAAAAAAAAATCCCCCCAAAAGTAAAGCACCCCCTAATCTAATATTAAACTACCAATAGCCCTTAAAAGGGCCTTTTGTAGGGCACTGCCCTAAGTTAAACAGCTCTTTTACCTCTAAAAAATACTAAGTCCCCCCTAACAGTAAACCCCCCAAAATAAAAAAAACCTAACACTAAAAAAATCTAAACTAACCATTGCCCCTAAAGGGGCATTTGTATGGGCATTGCCCTTAAAAGGGCAGTCAGCTCTTTTTCTAGCCCAAAAAACCCTAATCACACACTACATACTCATACCACACATACACACACACACACACTACATACTCATACCACACAAGAACACACACACTACATACTCATACCACACATACACACACACACACACTACATACTCATACCACACAAGAACACACACACTACATACTCATACTACACACACACACTACATACTCATAGCACTCACATACTCACTCATAACACACGTAAACCCTAGATATTCTCACACGCGCGCACACACACACACAAAAACTGCATACTCACACGCACGCAAACTCCACATTCTCAGGCACACTACATATTCACTCACATACACATGCAAACCCTACATACTCACACATGCATGCAAACCCTAAATACTCACACGTGCACACAAACCCTACATACGCACACCACACACTTCATACTCACACATGCACGCAACCTACATACTCACACATGCATTCAAACCCTAGATACACACACACACCACATATTCACACACGTTCACATACAAACACTACATACTCAAACCACACAAACAATACCCACTACACACATACACCTTTTATTTATTTCCATAAATATAAATGGAACCTTAAACATCATTATACATTAGCTATGTGCTCTCCCTTATCAGCTGTCCATTCATAGCCCTTGATTAGTCAAAGAAAGAGATTGCATGGACTGTGGAATGTGCACGTACGCACAGTGAGTCATGTTATCAATGGGGACTTAAACAGACATTCAAATATTTTTAACATATATGCATAGTTTGCATCCTTAAAATGCCACTTTATGTAAAAATGTTGTTAGTCCCACAAACCTTAGCAAAATTTAAAAACAAATCCTGTAATCTGGTGAGATTATTTTATATAATCTTGTCAATACTGTCAGGTGCCTTAAACAAATGTAGAAAGGTAAATTTTAGTTTGAGAGGTGTTGATCTCACTATGCAGAGTTCTGGATTTAAAGGAACACAACGTTTTTGCATGATTTATCTCCATGCCAGCAAGCATTTGATCCTATACATTTTTCTACAGTCATTGAATAAATTATTATAGAGTGGTGACGCCGGTCTAGCAGAGAGTGTAAGATACGGAACCAATCCTGGCAGAGATCTTCAAACGGACAAGCAAACATCGCCTTGAATAACGGCGTGTACGAAAAGTATGCACAAGTTGCAGGGTGCCAACCAAAGGGGAGCCAAGCAAGCCCAAAATATCACCAATAGTAAAAGGAAAAGGCAGCACTCCAAAGATCCCAAGTTAAAACGTATAATCCTTTTATTATTATTATTATTATTATCGGTTATTTGTAGAGCGCCAACAGATTCCGCAGCGCTATAAACAAAGTGGGAGTACAACAAAACAATTATAGGGTAGAGGGCCCTGCCAAGAGTTGCACTGTTGTAGTCAGCTCTTAAGAAGGTGATCCAAAAACAGCTGGACTATTAGGCTTACATGCTAAGGGGGTTCAGGGGATTGCAGTGGAGGAGAGGAACTGGTATTAGGAAAGGTTAGCGTAGGTTGTATGCACTTGAAGCTTTTAAAACTAAAAGAGAGTCTTGTGGAGCGAGGCAGAGAGTTCCACAAGATGGGAGCCAGTCTGGAGAAGTCCTGTAAACGGGAGTGTGATGAGGTGACAAGAGAGGAGGAGAGTAGGAGGTCATGAGCAGAGCGAAGGTTAACGGGAGGGAGAGTATCTGGAGACAAGGTCTGAGATGTAGGGGGGAGCAGTGCAGTTGAGGGCTTTGTATGTCAGAGTGAGAGTTTTGTGTTTGATCCTGGAGGCAAGAGGAAGCCAGTGAAGGGATTGGCAGAGAGGCGCAGCAGATGAAGAGCGACGTGTAAGGAAGATGAGTCTGGCAGAGGCATTCATTATGGATTGTAAAGGAGCTAGGCGGCAGGTGGGGAGACCAGAGAGGACAGAGTTGCAGTAATCAAGGCAGGAAAGAATGAGAGAGTGGATTAAAATCTTAGTTGTACCTTGTGTAAGGAAGTGTCTAATTTTAGAGATGTTTTTAAGGTGAAAGCGGCAGGCTTTAGCCAATGACTGAATGTGAGGAGTGAAGGAAAGATCTGAGTCAAATGTGACCCCGAGACATCGGGCGTGCGGGGTAGGGGTAATGATGGAGTTGTCGACAGTTATAGAGATATTGGGGGTGGAGATTTTGGAAGAAGGGGGGAAAATGAGAAGCTCAGTTTTCGAGAGATTTAGCTTGAGGTAGTGAGAGGACATCCAGGAAGAGATGTGAGAAAGACAGTTAGTGACACGGGTTAGCAAGGAAGGAGATAGTTCTGGTGCAGAGAAGTAGATTTGGGTGTCATCGGCATACAAATGATATTGGAAACTGTGGGACTTTATTAGGGAACCTAGTGATGACGTATAGATTGAGAAGAGAAGGGGACCGAGGACGGAGCCTTGCGGTACTCCGACAGAAAGTGATGACGGGGCAGAGGAGGCCCCAGAGAAGGCTACACTGAAGGTACGATTTGACAGATAGGAAGAGAGCCACGAAAGGGCTGTGTCACAGATGCCAAAGGATTGGAGGGTTTGGAGCAGAAGAGGGTGGTCGACAGTGTCAAAGGCTGCGGACAGATCAAGGAGGATCAGCAGAGAGAAGTGGCCTTTTGATTTAGCTGTGAGTAGGTCGTTGGTGACCTTAACAATAGCTGTCTCTGTGGAGTGATAGGGACGAAATCCAGATTGCAGCGGGTCAAGGAGGAAGTTTAACGTAAGGAAATGGGATAGGCGTGCATGTACTAGTTTTTCGAGAAGCTTTGAAGCA
Organism: Bombina bombina; assembly: GCF_027579735.1. Lineage (NCBI taxonomy): Eukaryota > Metazoa > Chordata > Amphibia > Anura > Bombinatoridae > Bombina > Bombina bombina. The sequence continues at coordinate 62,892,235 of NC_069499.1, read as the reverse complement.
AGAGGGAGGAGGGAAATTGGGCGGTAGTTGGATGGGGAGGTAGGATCAAGGGAAGGTTTTTTGAGGATAGGTGTGACCAGCGCATGTTTCATCGATGAGGGAAATGTACCAGTGCTGAGGGAGAGGTTGAAAATGTGTGTTAGTATAGGGGTAAGGGTAGCAGAGAGAGAGGGGAGCAGCTGTGAGGGGATAGGGTCAAGGGGACAGGTAGTGAGGTGAGAGCGTAGTATAAGTGCTGAGACTTCATCCTCAGTAACAGGGGAGAATGAACTAAGTTTCAGGTTATGAGGGTTGTGGTTGAGTAAGAGTGTTTGAGGGGGGGAGAGAATGGAATTTATGTTGAGAGCTGATATCATGTCTGATGGAGTCAATTTTGTTAATGAAGTGACTGGCAAAGTCTTGGGCTGACAGAGAAGTTGTATTAGGAAGTGGGGAAGGGCGGAGGAGAGTATTGAAAGTGGAGAACAGACCTTTTGGGTTTGAAGAAAGATTAGAGATAAGAGTAGAGAAGTAGTGTTGCTTGTGGATAGTAAGGGCAGAGTAGTAGGAGTTCAAGATGAATTTGTAATGAAGAAAATCAGCTGAACTCCGTGAGTTTCTCCAATGACGTTCAGCAGTACGGGAACATCTGCGTAGGTACCGTGTTAGAGGAGTATGCCAGGGCTGGGGTTGAGTGTGTGATTTCCTAGCAGTGGTAAGAGGGGCGAGATTGTCAAGGACGGATATAAGGGTGGAATTATAGTGGCAGATAGATTGTTCAGGGCAGGAAAATGTGGGGAAGGATGAGAGGAGCGGTTGAAGGGAATTAGCAAGTTGTTGCTGATCCAAAGACCTAATGTTTCTGTGAAGTTTGGTGTGAGGAGTAGAAGGTGGGAGAGTTGTAGGAAGGGATGATATGTTGCAGGTAAGGAGATGGTGGTCAGACAGAGGAAAAGGGGAGTTTGAGAAGTTTGAGAGAGTGCATCGATAGCTGAAGATCAGGTCAAGGGAGTGACCATCTTTGTGAGTGGGAGAATCAGTCCATTGTGACAGACCGAAAGAGGAAGTGAGTTGCAGAAGTTGTTTAGCAGATGAGGCAGTGGGATTGTTAAGGGGGATGTTGAAGTCGCCAAGAATGAGGGCAGGGGTGTCTGAGGAAAGGAAGTAGGGTAGCCAGGCAGCCAAGTGATCTAGAAATTGAGTAGCGGAGCCAGGGGGTCGGTATAATCCTTTATTCATCCACAGCGTAAAAACAAGCTCACACACAGTGATTACAATGGTACAATGGTAGGAGGAGGCGGGGTCCTAACATGTTTCATGATGTGCGGCACTTTATCATAGGATAACCCGATACTAAACATAGCACACCCTTTTAAAACTAGTTACAGCCAATCAGCTTACTAGAAAAAATGGTCTCCTAGGAAACCATACTATGTTAGAGTTGTTTAACTTGATTATATTGAGGCTAACTTGTTGAACTTGATACAATGGCCTCTAGTTATCAAGCTGTCATCCGCAAATACGCTGGAATTCTGCAGCGTATTTGTGGCGAGGCTGATTCGCCTTAGTTATCAAGCCCTACAGCCCGGCAAAAGTAGAATTTAGTGACGTAACCTACGATCCGCCGGACTCAGTCCGACACAGATCGATGGTTACGTCACTACAGATGTTCCGAACGCAAGTTTGGCACAATCTGACTACTTTGGGTAGTTATCAAACTACTACCAGGTACGCTCGCCACTATTCCGGGCCAGCGTACCTGGTTTTAAATCCGCCGCCCTGGGCGGCGGATCCCATAGGAATCAATGGGAGTCTGACAGCAGCGAGAGCTCATGTTCGCTGCTGCCCGATATCCTATTGATTCCTATGGGAAGTGTCTGCACCTAACACCCTAACATGTACCCCGAGTCTAAGCACCCCTAATCTACCCCCCCACACCGCCGCCTACATTATACTTATTAACCCCTAAACCGCTGCTCCCGGACCCCGCCGCAACTAAATAAACGTACTAACCCCTAAACCGCTGCTCCCGGACCCCGCCGCAACTATATTTAAATTTATTAACCCCTAAACCGTCGCTCCCGAACCCCGCCGCCACCTACATAATACCTATTAACCCCTAATCTGCCGCCCCCTATACCGCCGCCACCTATATTAAATTTATTAACCCCTATCCTGCCCTCCCTATACCGCCGCCACAATATTAAACTTATTAACCCCTAAACCTAAGTCTAACCCTAACACACCCCTAACTTAAATATTATTTAAATAAATATAAATAAAAATTACTATTATTAACTAAATTATTCCTATTTAAAAATAAATACTTACCTGTAAAATAAACCCTAAGATAGCTACAATATAACTAATAATTATATTGTAGCTATTTTATGGTTTATATTTATTTTACATGCAACTTTGTATTTATTTTAACTAGGTAGAATAGTTATTAAATAGTTAATAACTATTTAATAGCTACCTATCTAAAATACTTACAAAATTACCTGTAAAATAAATCCTAACCTAAGTTACAATTAAACCTAACACTACACTATCATTAAATTAATTAAATAGATTAACTACAATTACCTAAAATTAAATTCAATTAAATAAACTAAACTATAGTACAAAAAAACAAACACTAAATTACAGAAAATAAAAAAAGAATTACAAGAAGTTTAAACTAATTACACCTAATCTAAGCCCCCTAATAAAATAATAAAGCCCCCCAAAATAAAAAAAATGCCCTACCCTATTCTAAATTACAAAGTAATCAGCTCTTTCACCAGCCCTTAAAAGAGCTTTTTGCGGGGCATTGCCCCAAAGTAATCAGCTCTTTTACCAGCCCTTAAAAGGGATTTTTGCGGGGCATTGCCCCAAAGTAATCAGCTCTTTTACCTGTAAAAAAAATACAACCCCCCCAACATTAAAACCCACCACCCACATACCCCTACTCTAATCCACCCAAACCCCCCTTAAAAAAACCTAACACTTACCCCCTGAAGATCTCCCTACCTTGAGTCGTCTTCACTCAGCCAAGCCGAATTCTTCATCCAAGTGGGGCAAGAAGAGGTCCTCCATCCGGCCGAAGTCTTCATCCAAGTGGGGCAGAAGAGGTCCTCCATCCGGTAGAAGTCTTCATCCAAGCAGTGTCTTCTATCTTCATCCAACCGCGGCTCCATCTTGAACACCTCCGGCGCGGAACATCCTGCGGGCCCGACGGACTAAAGACGAATGAAGGTTCCTTTAAGGGACGTCATCCAAGATGGCGTCCCTCGAATTCCGATTGGCTGATAGGATTCTATCAGCCAATCGGAATTAAGGTAGGAAAAATCCAATTGGCTGATTCAATCAGCCAATCGGATTGACCTCGCATTCTATTGGGAGTCTGCGTAAAAGCAGACTAAAGCAAAAAAGTGAGTCATTGTGAACCTCATTTGCATATCTTACCCAGAATCCTTTACTGCATTGGAAACAGTGTATCCAGAGGTTTTCGAGAAAAAGCAAGTCTCCTGACTTGTTTAGATTTGTTAAATGAACTACAAGTATACCTCACTTTACAGCGCTTCACTTTACAGCGCTTCGCTAATACAGCGCTTTGTGGAGCTCAAGTTCAACCTCCAAGGATTTTGAAACAGTGTAATCTTCGTGAGATTGCGAGAAAAGTAACTGGCACCATTTTATTATGCTTAGTTCACTCTGTTACATCATTTTAGTGCAATCTGTGTCTCAGTGCTATAGTCTGGCAAATTGTACTACAGTTATTGTCACTATTTTACAGGTACAGTATTTATTGAATACTAATGTAATACTGTGCTGTGGTAGTATTAAACTAAGCGTAGCACTATTGCATCTCTAATATATGTTAGTTCAAACATGTTTTCAAGTCTTTAAACACACTGGCAAGTGAAAAGAAAGCTAAAACTGCCTTGTTTCACTTTAAGGCGGTTTTCACTTTACAGCGGGGCTCCGGTCCCTAACCCGCTGTATGAGCGGGGTATACCTGTACACAATGAGTTATTTTCTTTATATTTTGTGCTTAGTGGAGGATTTTAAAGTCACTTTTCACTTCCCCATAATTGAAAAAAATTGTTGTGTGTGTTTTTATATATATACTAGTCCTAAAGCCTGTGTACACGGGCCATTTTTTACAGTACATCGATCCCAACCCTTGCTCTCCCCCCCCCCCCTCTCTTTTGCTCTCTCTCTCCCACTCTTTTGCGCTCTCTCCCCTCTCTTTTGCGCTCTCTCTCTCCCCCCACTCTTTTGCTCTCTCTCTCCCCCCTCTATTTTGCTCTCTCTCCCCCCTCTCTTTTGCTCTCGCTCCCCCCCTCTCTTTTGCTCTCTCTCCCCCTTTCTTTTGCAATCTCTCTCCTCTCTTTTGCTCTTTCTCTCTCTCCCACCTCTCTTTTGCACTCTTTCTCTCACCTTCTCTTTTGCCCACTCTCTCTCTCCCCCTCTCTTTTTCTTGTTCTCTCTCTCTCCCCCCTCTCTTTTGCTCTCTCTCCCCCTCTCTTTTGCTCTCTCTCCCCCTCTCTTTTGCTCTCTCTCTCTCGCTTTCTCTTTTGCACTCTCTCCCCTCTCTTTTACTCTCTCTCCCCCCTCTCTTTTGCTTTCTCTTCCCCCTCTCTTTTGCTCTCTCTCCCCCCTCTCTTTTGCTCTCTCTCCCCCCTCTCTTTTGCTCTCTCTCCCCCTTTCTTTTGCAATCTCTCTCCTCTCTTTTGCTCTTTCTCTCTCCCCCCTCTCTTTTGCACTCTTTCTCTCACCTTCTCTTTTGCCCACTCTCTCTCTCCCCCTCTCTTTTTCTTGTTCTCTCTCTCTCTCCCCCCTCTCTTTTGCTCTCTCTCCCCCTCTCTTTTGCTCTCTCTCCCCCTCTCTTTTGCTCTCTCTCTCTCGCTTTCTCTTTTGCACTCTCTCCCCTCTCTTTTGCTCTCTCTCTCCTCTCTTTTGCTCTCTCTCTCCCCCCTCTCTTTTTCGCTCTCTCTCCCCCTCTCTCTCTCTTTCTCTCCCCATATCTTTTGCTCTCTCTCTCTCTCCCTCTCTCTTTTGCTCTATTTTGCTCTCTCCCTCTCTCTTTTGCTCTCTCCCCCTCTTTTTTTCTCTCTCCCCCATCTTTTTTGCTCTCTACCCCCCTCTTTTTTTCTCTCTCCCCTCTCTTTTTTGCTCTCTCCCCCCTCTTTTTTGCTCTCTCCTCCCTCTCTTTTGATCTCTCTCTCTCACCCCCTTTCTTTTGCTCTCTCTCCCCTCTCTTTTGCTCTCTCTCTCTGTCTCCCCCCCTCTCTTTTGCTCTCTCTCTCTGTCTCCCCCTCTCTTTGCTCTCTCAGTCTCCCCCTCTCTTTTGCTTTCTCTCCCCCTCTTTTGCTCTCTCTCTCTCTCCCCCTCTTTTGCTCTCTCTCTCCCCCTCTCTTGCTCTCTCTCTCTCCCCTCTCTTTTGCTCTCTCCCTCCCCTGTATTTTGCTCTCTCTCATCCCTCTTTTTTGCTCTCTCTCACCCTTCTCTTTTACTCTCTCTCACCCCTCTCTTTTGCTCTCTCTCACCCCTCTCTTTTGCTCTCTCTCACCCCTCTCTTTTGCTCTTTCTCCTTTCTTTTGCTCTCTCTCTCTGTCTCCCCCCTCTCTTTTGCTCTCTTTCTGTCTCCCCCCTCTCTTTTGCTCTCTCAGTCTCCCCCTCTCTTTTGCTCTCTCTCCCCCTATTTTGCTCTCTCTCTCCCCCTCTTTTGCTCTCTCTCTCCCCCTCTCTTGCTCTCTCTCACCCTTCTCTTTTACTCTCTCTCACCCCTCTCTTTTGCTCTCTCTCACCCCTCTCTTTTGCTCTCTCTCTCATTCCTCTCTTTTGCTCTCTCTCACCCCTCTCTTTTGCTCTTTCTCCCCCTCTTTTGCTCTATATCTCCCCTCTTGTGCTGCTCTCTCTCTCATGCAGACGCTCAGACAGCCACGGCAGCTCCCGCTCGGCCCTGCCCCATCATGATCAGACTCCACCCCTTCATGCCCAGCTCCGCCCCTTCTTGAAATGGCCCTGCCCCTTTCCAAATTAGGTGCCAGCAGCCAGTCCAGGTCAGTTTGTTGAAGGCCAGGTGTGTTTGTCCTTGTGCAGTCTCTACTGCGCATGACAGCTTCGGACAAACTCACTTGGCCTTTTATATTATAGGATATATATATATATATATATATGTATCTTTTCATGTGGCAACACTAATGAAATTATACTTTGCTACAATGTAAAGTAGGGAGTGTGAAGCTTGTATAACAGTGTAGATTTGCTGTCCCCTCAAAGCAACTCAACACACAGACATTAATGTTTAAACAACAACACTTGGCAATAAAAGTGAGTATACCCCTAAGTGGAATTGTCCAAATTGGGCCCAATTAGCCATTTTCCCTCCCCGGTGTCATGTGACTTGTTAGTGTTATAAGGTCTCAGGTGTGAATGGGTAGCAGGTGTGTTAAATTTGGTGTTATCGCTCTCACAGTCTCTCATACAGGTCACTGGAAGTTCAAAATGGCACCTCATGGCAAAGAACTCTCTGAGGATCTGAAAAAGTATTGTTGCTCTACATAAAGATGGCATAGGCTATAAGAAGATTACCAAGACCCTGAAATTGAGCTGCAGCATTGTGGGCAAGACCATACAGCAGTTTCACAGGACAGTTTCCACTCAGAACAGGCCTTGCCATGGTCGACCAAAGAAGTTGAGTGCACATGCTCAGAATCATATCCAGAGGTTGCCTTTGGGAAATATACAGATGAGTGCTGCTCAGACCATACACTGCACACTGCATCAAATTGGTCTGCATGGCTATAGTCCCCGAAGAAAGCCTCTTCTAAAGATGATGCACAAGAAAGCCTGCAAACAGTTTGTTGAAGACATGGATTATTGAAACCATGTCCTGTGATCCGATGAGACCAAGATAAACTTATTTGGTTCAGATGGTGTCAAGCATGTGTGGCAGCAACCAGGTGAGGAGTACAAAGACAAGTGTGTCTTGCATCCAGTCAAACATGGTGGTAGGAGTTTCATGGTCTTGGTCTGCATGAGTGCTGCCGGCACTGGGGAGCTACAGTTCATTGAGGGAACCATGAATGCCAACATGTACTGTGACATACTGAAGCAGAGCATGATCCCCTCCCTTCAGAGCCTGGGCCGCAGGGCAGTATTCCAACATGATAACGACCCCAAACACACCTCCAAGACGACCACTGCCTTGCTAAAGAAGCTGAGGGTAAAGGTGATGGACTGGCCAAGCATGTCTCCAGACCTTAACCCTATTGAGCATCTGTGGGGCATCCTCAAATGGAAAGTGACGGAGCGCAAGGTTTCTAACATCCACCAGCTCTGTGATGTCATCATGGAGGAGTGGAAGAGGACTCCAGTGGCAACCTGTGAAGCGCTGGTGAACTCCATGCCCAAGAGGGTTAAGGCAGTGCTGGAAAATAATGGTGGCCACACAACATATTTACACTTTGGTCCCAATTTGGACATTTCCACATAGGGGTGTACTCACTTTTGTTGCCAACAGTTTAGACATTAATGGCTGTGTGTTGAGTTATTTTGAGGGGACAGCAAATGTACACTGTTATACAGGCTGCACACTCACTACTTTACATTGTAGCAAAGTGTCATTTCTTCAGTGTTGTCACATGAAAATATATAATAAAATATTTACAAAAATGTGAGGGGTGTACTTTTGTGAAATACTGTATGTATGTGTGTGTGTGTATATATATAAAAATATACATATATATATATATATATATATATATATATATATATATATATATATGAGAGAGGAAAAAAAAATCTTACTAGATTTGTTCGCTAACAAGGTGATCTACATCACCCTATATTCACATATTTTTGCCCTATTCACTGTTTTATGGAGGAATTTTTTAGAGATTTAGAAAATAAATCTCCAGCAATGTCTTCACGTGGAAAAGAAAACAAAAAGCAATCATGAAACCCTTACAGAAATTAGTAGTGATATTCTAGAAAAACAAGGTAATATACAAGTTAGACATGTGCAAATTTGGCTGATTCGGAGATTCGGATCAATTCGAATTTCCAAATCGGCACCATAACTAAAATCCAGAAAAATCCAGAAAAAGAATAAATCTGTTTCTGAAATTTTCAGATCCATTCTTTATTCATATTTATGTAATCTAAATCTTAAAACCGCCGTCCCCCCAGATCACCAACACTAAATAAACCTATTAACTCCTAAACCGCCGTCCCCCACATAGTCAACACTAAATAAACCTATTAACCTCTTAACCAATGCCCCCCACATTGCCAACACTAAATAAACATATTAACCCCTAAACCGCCGCCCCCACATCACCAATACTAAATAAACCTATTAACCCCTAAACTGCTGTCCCTTCACATAGCAAACACTAAATAAACCTATAACACCTAAAATGCCATCCCCCCACATTGCCAAGACTAAATAAACCTATTAACCTCTAAACCCCCATCCACCCACATCGCAACTACTTAATTTAAACAATTAACCCCTAAACCTTACACCCCCTAACGTTCACATAATTAAAATACACCTAAATTAAAGTTACAATATTTATAATTACCTAGTTAAAATAAATACAAACTTACCTGTGAAATAAAAATAAAACCTAAGCTAGTTACAATATTACTATTTACTAACTACCTAGTTAAAATAAATAAAAACTTACCTGTGAAATAAAAATAAAACCTAAACTTTTAAATAAATAAAAAAACTAACATTACTTGTTGTTTAAAAAAAAAATACAAAAAATTAAAAACCTAACATTACTAAAAATAATAAAACCTAACATAACAAAAAGTAATAAACACTAAAATCACAAAAAATAAAAATCTATCATTACAAAAAATAACAAACAAACGGCTAGATTACGAGTTGTGCGTTAGGGTAAAAAAGCAGCGTTAGCAGGTCCTAACGCTGCTTTTTTACACCCGCTGGTATTACGAGTCTTGAAGGTTTAGGGTCACTGCACACTTCTTTGGCCTTACCACAAAACGACTTACGTAAACTTCGTAAAGTCTTTTTTCTATGAGACTTCCATAGCTCCGATATTACGAGTCTGTTCTGGGAGGCCAAAAAGTGAGCGGTACACCCTACCCCGTCAAGAGTCCTAACGCATTTAAAAGTCAGTAGTTAAGAGTTTTATGGTACAACGCCGTAGCATAAAACTCATAACTAAAGTGCTAAAAAGTACACTAACACCCATAAACTACCTATTAACCCCTAAACCGGGGCCCTTCCGCATCGCAAATAGTAAAATAAATTTATTAACCCCGCCGCAACCTACCTACACTTATTAACCCCTAATCTGCCTCCCCCAACGTCGCTGCCACTATAATAAACATATTAACCCCTAAACTGCTGCACTCCCGCCTCGCAAACATTAGTTAAATATTATTAACCCCTAAACTGCCATCCCTAACATCGCCGCCACCTACCTACATTTATTAACCCCTAATCCGCCGCCCTCAACGTCGCAGCCACTATACTAAATGTATTAACCCCTAAACCTAAGTCTAACCCTAACCCTAACATCCCTTAAAGGGACAGTACACTGTAAAATTGTTTTTCCATAAATGTATTTTAAATGACTTGTTATACCAACTGCAGAGTATAAAATATTTGAGAAATTGCATTTTCGGGTTTATTTGTGTATATGAAGTAGCTGGTTTTGTGCTTTGAAACCACAGCCTATTACAATGGGTTGAGCTTCAGGTAATATCAGATCTCATTATGTTATCACTTTCATGTACACAGACTTGCTTCCTTATCTTATATTTGTCTGGAACATCAAATCTCAATACATAGAGAGAACAATGGAAAATTATCATTTTTTTTTTTTTTTTTTTTTTTTTTTTTTTAATGCACTTCAACCTGTTTAATTCTGGACTAAATGTGGACTCTGGATTCTTAACACATTATCAAAATTTTTGTAATGTACTTTCATTTAGTCAATTACATTGTATATTACACATTCTTTATACATAGGTACACAGGTAAGCCTATGTCCACACTTTTGTCTTTTTTAACTTTTGTATTCCCCCTGTATATACAATTTCACATCTTTATAGATATTGATTCAATGTTGATATATAATTTTATGTCAGTATATGCTCCATGTAAAGCTATATATTTCCCCTGTCCTCCTACACTGGATACTGTCTGCCTGTTACCTAAGCCCCCTTCATGATTTTTTTTTTTTTTTTTTTTTTAAGTTTTTATTTGATTTGAAAGAAAAAAGTAACAATTGGGGTCGCGCAGGACCCCTGCTCAAGTATCTGTAAACAAGAAGTTCATACAAATATATCCATGGAGGACCAACGTACATTAAACACATAAGAAACCAACTTTATATAAATTGTAGTTCCATACCCAATGAATAAGCAGTAAAATTCAATTCGGTGAGAACGCATATTTATAAAATAAAAAAGATTGAGGCGAAAATAGTCCGCCTAGTTGGAACCCTGGAGTGGGTTTTACTTTAGGGGGGGGAGGAGGTGGGCTAATGCTGGGTATCTTAGGTCTATAAACATAAGGGTTGTTAGACTGAACAGAATATAAGAGGTAAAGATAGGTGTTGATTGCTCTAGGCATAAAATATTTTCCATAGTTTTCTTTAAAATTAAAACGCATAACAAAAATCTGGGCATCCTACAGGTTGAGAGCCCTTCTACCGTACCATGGGGCTTAACTGTATAGCATTTCTAGATTACATAGTTTAAGCTAAGTTCAGTCTAGAGTGGATGTGTTTGTAGTACAATGTTTAGCTGCCATATGCAACTTAGGGATCTCGTGATACTTAACAAAACGTTTGCATGTTCGTGGGTTATGCTTCCTTTACAAGGACTCCCTCAGGGCCCTGGCCACTGGCCCAGAAGGAGAAACAAATATCGTATAATTGTTATCTTGGGCTAAATGTGATAATGATACTTAGGATAAGACACCACTAGAAATATACTTGTCCCCACTGAGGGCCCTCTCTCACCTCCAGGGCGGACAAACTCATAAGGATGGCATGATAATTATCCTTAAAAGTATCGTGTTTATGACCCACAGTTGGTAGAATTATAATATAGCTGCCATGACATCGATTACACAAATTTATGAAAATATCTCTCCCGGGGCCCTCCCCTAACCCACGGGGGGGGGATAAACAGATAAGATGTCCACAATCTATATAGGAAATAGCCAACGGCAAACTGTATAGTCAAAGCAAACTACCAGATAGAGCAACATCAAGGTCCAACAATAGTACTATCAGGGCTGACTCTAGGTGACGCTATATCATGCTCCCTGGGATGCCACCTACTAGAGAAATGGGGTGACCCAGACTGTATTATTATGCGCTTGAAACACCTATTTTTGGGGCGCTTAGTATGGTGAGCTAGAGCATAGAACATGTAAACACTAGCATATTAAAGATGCAACACAATATAAATGAACCTGAGCTAATGGTATCGACATAGGAACTTAAGGAAAGTTCCCGTAACAAATAATGGCATAGTGAGACAGTATTGGGATAAGGGTTGTGAGCAGCAATAAACATGAGGTATGCTTGCAGCAATTATACAGGTAATATATATAATAGGGGGTTCAAGATAGCCATTTCAAATCAAGTTTTGTAATTCTTACGCTGACTTATTGTACACCAGTGACTTGGCAACATTTCCACAGTAAACTATACAGTCTTGAAAGCTAAAAGAGAGTACCTAAAGTAGCTTGTGACACAGTGAGCTGTTATCAGGACAAAGATTTGTGGACTTTAAGATGCAGCATTCATGTCTACAATAGCTAAGTAGTCAGCACCCATCTAATGACTATCTGTATTCCCCTGCATTCATAGACTGCAAGTATATTTACAATAACTTTATGCAATTAGTATCTAAGAGCCAGCACAGGTTCATTATCAGGCGATTCACAGCATGCAATAAAAAAAAAAAAAATCTCAAATTATCGGTGAATGGATTATAGCTAAGGCAAATAAGTCATTGCACTTGAAGAGCAGTAGTTCAGACCTGTGGTCATCATATTCTCTTAACACAAGAGCTCTAAAAAATGTAAATGTAATCAAAAGCTTAAGTCTTAAACCTGTAGTTATATCCAATGAGAAGCAAAGAGCCCAGTTGGGAGATATCTTAATTTTACAAAGGACTAGTACTTTGTTCTAACAGGAGTAGTCGTAATCAAAAGTTCAAGGCTTAAGCCTACAGTTATATCCAGTGAGAAGCCATGAGTCCATTCGGGAGACAGCCTGAGTTTACAAAGGACCAGAACTTTCATCCTACTCCAGTCTTATTGCTAGGGCACCAGGCAGGAGAAAATAGAGGACGCAACCTTACCAACTCTAGAAGTAGCAGCTCTTGTCTCATATAGGTCGCTTCAATTTTTGTTTCTATCGTCAGTTCCAAAGATAACTGTCGGTGAGCCTCTGGCTTCCGCCCATAGCCCCTGCCATATTCTGCTGCTGCAGGCTTACCCTCAGGCCTCTGAGTGATCAGTCACACCATTTCGTGGTCTCGACCTGCTGCTCTATTGTCTCGCCCTGCTTGTACCTCTACAGACAAACAAAGGGTGGTGTGAGTGCTAATCAGGAAAAGGTTTCTGTGCTTGAATCCCTGATATGGTCTGATAAAATCTCCAATTACAGACTATACGATAAAGAGGTGAGAGTGGTGTGGGATAAGCGCTCCAGCTAAGTAGAGCCAACCAGATTATTAAAAAATAAAATGAAATAACAAGAGGAACTAATGATAATAAAAGAGAATTTTTATAGTGATTTAAGTAGATAACTAGTTAATGCATACAGAATATGTTAGCATATACTCAATTACATAAGATGCCGGCATCAGTAACAATCAAACATATTAATCATATTAAAAACAGAAAAATACAGCCGATATAAAATTTCTAAAAGGTTCCCTGAGTGTTTCTTAAAAATATATACGAATATGAATAAACTTGATAAAGGTAAATGACTCTTAGCACAGTGAAATTGGCTCGGCTAAATGTTACCAGTATTATTTTTAAGCAATGGAATATTTGGTCACAGGATTCAGTGGAGGCGTCTGATCTGTTCAGCCGTTAGAAGTAACTGTGAGTGATGGATCGGGAGGTGTGACGTCACGTCACCTGACTATTGTATTCCTCCAATCTCTGTGATATGCTTAAACACAACAAGTTTGAAATTTGTATCCAATTCTTAATTGTAACAAAGTATACTTGTTTATGTGATGGTTAGTATCAATACTTGCAAGTGTCCAATGTCCAAAGAATCTGTCCAAATTTGAAAAAAACGGTTTGTTTTATCAGCAGCTCTGAATCCTATGGAGTGTTGATCCGTTTGGTTTTATGTCCGTTCTGAAATGTGAAACTTGTCCTTATCCGAAGAAGCTCCTAAGCACTTGGTTTTTAGTGTATATTAGGGCTATGATGGGAGCAAAGGAAGAAACAAGGGGGCACACAGGAATTATTCATACATCGATCTCAGTGTTGATTCAAGGAGATAGAAATGAACCTGTTTTTGTGCCAGTTAAAACAATTTAGCAGTTCAATAGCCTTAGTATATAATTGGTTACACACAGGAATTACTCATATGTCCTCCCTCTATATTAATCATAGAGATAGGGATGAACCTGTGGAGTGTAACACTACCAGTAATAAAATTCTGAATTGACAGGAGTAAGCAAATCTACGCGTTTCGGCAGTGTTAGCTGCCTTTATCAAGATGCTTACTACATGAAATTACTGCCTTTTTATAAGGAGTGTTTGATTCAGGACAGGTGTGGTTAGAGGATAGTCTAAATTAACCCTTAAGTGCTTCTAAAGTGAATGTGTTGAAGTCAGTTTCATAGATAGATGAGGTACATCTTATTAAAAAAGAATTTTTCAAAGACAATATTCCATCTAATTTCACTCATTAAGTGTTTTTGAAATGATTGCATTAGGATTAAATACATGAACAAAATACATAAACAGAATTGAAATATTGAATTAATGTTTAAATTTATGAGAAATCCCATCATTTCAGAATGTGAAATTAAGTATAAAGATATAGTCGCCTATATCTCAACATTATACTATAACCAGTTTTTCTTTAATGCAGTTTTTGTTGAAAGTTATTTTTATATATGTAAATATACATTGCTCCAAAAGTTTTTTTTCATTTTATTATAATAATCTTGCAAAATTGCAATATCAGGTTGTTCTTTAGTAAGCGCTAAATCAACTTGTCTACACGCTAAGGGGTAAGGGGAGGATGTGATACAAAGTAAAAGTTTTGTAAATATAGCTTCAAGACGGCTATTGTACAGTCTTGTTTATGTTTATTTCGATAGTGTATGAGTTCAATTTTAGTGAAATAATATTTTATATGATAGATGTAATTTGGAATATGTGTTCAACTATTTTGTTTGTCTAGTAATTGTTTATAAAATAGAATTAAGATCAAAGGAACTATTAAGTCCCAATGGATGTACTGTTTTATATTCAAATATGAGTTCTGCTTCTTTTTTTAGGAGTACCTTTTCTATATTTCCCCCTCTCTTGTTCGGTCTAATTTTTTTCATTCCCCAACATTGAAAACATTTAAGGTCTCCATGGTGTATTTCATTGAAATGTTTGTAAAGTATGGTTTTTGTGGTTTTATGTTCTATGTTCCAAATATGTTCTCTCATTCTATCTTTGAATGTGCGACTGGTTTGACCTATATAGAATAAATTACACGAACATCTTATGCAGTAAATTATATTTGAGTCGTTACATGTTATGGTATCCTTGATTGTAAATGTAACCTGTTGGTTGATAAATGTTATCTTTTTAGTTTTATTACTATATCTACAGGATTTACACTTGTGACATGGATAGAATCCAAAAATTTTTTCTTTCTTTAAGTTCATATCTTTTGAATAATCATTTTTTGTTTTGAATTCACTTGGTGACAGATAGCTTTTGAGATTTTTAGCTTTTTTGAAAATGAGATCTGGGTGATTTTTAACTGTAGTTCCTAATATAGGATCCTTTTTGATATAGTGCCAGTGTTTTTGAAGGATGGTTTTTATTTCTTTGTGGTTTGAGTTATATTCAGTTATAAATGGAATAAAATTATTGACATTAGAAGGCATTGAATTATTTGTATATAAATTTTTTCTTTTGTTAGGTTGCTTTTGTAATAAGTTGGATCTATCAGTTTTTCTTACAGAAGTTATGGTTTCTTGGATTTTTTTCCGATTGTAACCTTTATCTGCAAATCTATTTAGTAGAATGTTACATTGTGAGTCATAAGATTCTATGTCTGAGCAGTTTTTTCTGACTCTTAGCATCTGACTTTTTGGGATGTTATCCTTCCACCTATTCAGATGGCAGCTTTGATAATGTATAAAATTATTTGAGTCTATAGTTTTGAAGTAGGTTTTGGTTTTAATTAAATTCTCTACTATCTCTACCTCAATGTCTAGGAAATGTATTGAACTAGTGCTGTGTTCATAAGTGAAAGTGAGGCCTACATCATTAGTATTCATGTCCTCAAGGAATAGTTCTAGAATTTCGTAGTCACCCCTCCAGACTAGGAAGATATCGTCAATAAATCTTTTATAGAGCACAAGGTTCGCTCCCCACACATCATTGGATAGAAAAGTTTCTTCAAAGAATCCCATAAATAGATTCGCATAGCTGGGAGCGAACCTTGTGCCCATAGCGGTACCCCTAGTCTGGAGGTAAAATTTGTCATTAAACATGAAACTATTGTTTTTTAAAATAAACTCAATGCTATCTAAAATAAATTTGTTTTGTTCTTGTAATAGATTGGGATCGTTATTTAAATAGTGTGCAATTGCTTCTAGCCCTAAATTGTGATTAATGTTCGTATATAATGAATTAACGTCACAAGTGACCATTATATAATTGTTTTGCCATTTAATTTCATTTAATACATTTAAAAAATGAGTGGAATCTTTTAAATGTACACGACGTACACTAGTCTTAAAAACAATCCAATAGAAACTCAGAAAAAGAAACTCAATCTGTTATTGGATAAGGCAAAAATATCAGGAGTAATTACAGATTCAGAATACAATTTCCTTAAAGTTAATTTTCCAAAAAATCCAACATTTTATTTTCTGCCAAAAATTCATAAACATCTCACCAAACCCCCTGGACGTCCCATTATATCAGGAATAGAATCAATATCCTCCAACCTTTCCCAATATGTTGATCATTACCTTCAAAATTATGTTATACAGCTACCATCACATTTAAAAGATTCCACTCATTTTTTAAATGTATTAAATGAAATTAAATGGCAAAACAATTATATAATGGTCACTTGTGACGTTAATTCATTATATACGAACATTAATCACAATTTAGGGCTAGAAGCAATTGCACACTATTTAAATAACGATCCCAATCTATTACAAGAACAAAACAAATTTATTTTAGATAGCATTGAGTTTATTTTAAAAAACAATAGTTTCATGTTTAATGACAAATTTTACCTCCAGACTAGGGGTACCGCTATGGGCACAAGGTTCGCTCCCAGCTATGCGAATCTATTTATGGGATTCTTTGAAGAAACTTTTCTATCCAATGATGTGTGGGGAGCGAACCTTGTGCTCTATAAAAGATTTATTGACGATATCTTCCTAGTCTGGAGGGGTGACTACGAAATTCTAGAACTATTCCTTGAGGACATGAATACTAATGATGTAGGCCTCACTTTCACTTATGAACACAGCACTAGTTCAATACATTTCCTAGACATTGAGGTAGAGATAGTAGAGAATTTAATTAAAACCAAAACCTACTTCAAAACTATAGACTCAAATAATTTTATACATTATCAAAGCTGCCATCTGAATAGGTGGAAGGATAACATCCCAAAAAGTCAGATGCTAAGAGTCAGAAAAAACTGCTCAGACATAGAATCTTATGACTCACAATGTAACATTCTACTAAATAGATTTGCAGATAAAGGTTACAATCGGAAAAAAATCCAAGAAACCATAACTTCTGTAAGAAAAACTGATAGATCCAACTTATTACAAAAGCAACCTAACAAAAGAAAAAATTTATATACAAATAATTCAATGCCTTCTAATGTCAATAATTTTATTCCATTTATAACTGAATATAACTCAAACCACAAAGAAATAAAAACCATCCTTCAAAAACACTGGCACTATATCAAAAAGGATCCTATATTAGGAACTACAGTTAAAAATCACCCAGATCTCATTTTCAAAAAAGCTAAAAATCTCAAAAGCTATCTGTCACCAAGTGAATTCAAAACAAAAAATGATTATTCAAAAGATATGAACTTAAAGAAAGAAAAAATTTTTGGATTCTATCCATGTCACAAGTGTAAATCCTGTAGATATAGTAATAAAACTAAAAAGATAACATTTATCAACCAACAGGTTACATTTACAATCAAGGATACCATAACATGTAACGACTCAAATATAATTTACTGCATAAGATGTTCGTGTAATTTATTCTATATAGGTCAAACCAGTCGCACATTCAAAGATAGAATGAGAGAACATATTTGGAACATAGAACATAAAACCACAAAAACCATACTTTACAAACATTTCAATGAAATACACCATGGAGACCTTAAATGTTTTCAATGTTGGGGAATGAAAAAAATTAGACCGAACAAGAGAGGGGGAAATATAGAAAAGGTACTCCTAAAAAAAGAAGCAGAACTCATATTTGAATATAAAACAGTACATCCATTGGGACTTAATAGTTCCTTTGATCTTAATTCTATTTTATAAACAATTACTAGACAAACAAAATAGTTGAACACATATTCCAAATTACATCTATCATATAAAATATTATTTCACTAAAATTGAACTCATACACTATCGAAATAAACATAAACAAGACTGTACAATAGCCGTCTTGAAGCTATATTTACAAAACTTTTACTTTGTATCACATCCTCCCCTTACCCCTTAGCGTGTAGACAAGTTGATTTAGCGCTTACTAAAGAACAACCTGATATTGCAATTTTGCAAGATTATTATAATAAAATGAAAAAAAACTTTTGGAGCAATGTATATTTACATATATAAAAATAACTTTCAACAAAAACTGCATTAAAGAAAAACTGGTTATAGTATAATGTTGAGATATAGGCGACTATATCTTTATACTTAATTTCACATTCTGAAATGATGGGATTTCTCATAAATTTAAACATTAATTCAATATTTCAATTCTGTTTATGTATTTTGTTCATGTATTTAATCCTAATGCAATCATTTCAAAAACACTTAATGAGTGAAATTAGATGGAATATTGTCTTTGAAAAATTCTTTTTTAATAAGATGTACCTCATCTATCTATGAAACTGACTTCAACACATTCACTTTAGAAGCACTTAAGGGTTAATTTAGACTATCCTCTAACCACACCTGTCCTGAATCAAACACTCCTTATAAAAAGGCAGTAATTTCATGTAGTAAGCATCTTGATAAAGGCAGCTAACACTGCCGAAACGCGTAGATTTGCTTACTCCTGTCAATTCAGAATTTTATTACTGGTAGTGTTACACTCCACAGGTTCATCCCTATCTCTATGATTAATATAGAGGGAGGACATATGAGTAATTCCTGTGTGTAACCAATTATATACTAAGGCTATTGAACTGCTAAATTGTTTTAACTGGCACAAAAACAGGTTCATTTCTATCTCCTTGAATCAACACTGAGATCGATGTATGAATAATTCCTGTGTGCCCCCTTGTTTCTTCCTTTGCTCCCATCATAGCCCTAATATACACTAAAAACCAAGTGCTTAGGAGCTTCTTCGGATAAGGACAAGTTTCACATTTCAGAACGGACATAAAACCAAACGGATCAACACTCCATAGGATTCAGAGCTGCTGATAAAACAAACCGTTTTTTTCAAATTTGGACAGATTCTTTGGACATTGGACACTTGCAAGTATTGATACTAACCATCACATAAACAAGTATACTTTGTTACAATTAAGAATTGGATACAAATTTCAAACTTGTTGTGTTTAAGCATATCACAGAGATTGGAGGAATACAATAGTCAGGTGACGTGACGTCACACCTCCCGATCCATCACTCACAGTTACTTCTAACGGCTGAACAGATCAGACGCCTCCACTGAATCCTGTGACCAAATATTCCATTGCTTAAAAATAATACTGGTAACATTTAGCCGAGCCAATTTCACTGTGCTAAGAGTCATTTACCTTTATCAAGTTTATTCATATTCGTATATATTTTTAAGAAACACTCAGGGAACCTTTTAGAAATTTTATATCGGCTGTATTTTTCTGTTTTTAATATGATTAATATGTTTGATTGTTACTGATGCCGGCATCTTATGTAATTGAGTATATGCTAACATATTCTGTATGCATTAACTAGTTATCTACTTAAATCACTATAAAAATTCTCTTTTATTATCATTAGTTCCTCTTGTTATTTCATTTTATTTTTTAATAATCTGGTTGGCTCTACTTAGCTGGAGCGCTTATCCCACACCACTCTCACCTCTTTATTGTACCTCTACAGACAACTCACTGCGGGCCAAAGTAAATGAAGGCACTTTCTTCTTAGTGGGCTCCCGACTGTTGGGGTCAAATACATCCCCCTTGCTGGGACTCTGAGTGGGGATTTTCCGTCTCCTGTCCCCTTGTAGGGCAGCTGCCGTATCCATCGAGGGCCCTCGCACGTGGGAGCGTATTACTGCGTTCACCGCTTCTGCCACCTGGGTGAGTTGCGCTGAAAAAAGTGCCTGAAGGGTCTTGTATGACACATGTGCCATATTTACTGTAGTCAGGGAGTATGTTCCACTTACTATAATTCACAACGCTTTGCAGAAGGATCGAGTACCGGTCTCACAAAGGCTCGGAATTCTCGCCGTTGAACTTTTGTTGTGCTTTGTAATGAGTCTCTTTATGTAGAAAGGCTGCGATGGTGCAGCTAGTTCCTAGGAATTGTGGCGTAGTTACGGATCTGCTATAATGACTCAATTTTTGTCTTGCCGGGTACCCAAACAGCTGTAGCGATTACATTAATAGCTTGTAGGGATGCTTAGCCATCCGTTTATCACTTTGCAGCCGGATAATAGCTCCCTCAATGTTTGAAGATCTAATCTCAGAAGTTTAGCTACTCTGAGCTTCACACTGTTGCGGCCATGTTGGATGCCGTCCGGCTCCGCCCCCCGAAAATTATCATTTTATTACTTAACTATCATGCCCCCACTGAGGGTGTAATCTCTTCTGCTGGCTGTGTTTACTTAGGCTTGTTAATAGCATATACGCCAGTATCAAAACTTTCAGTATACAGGGAGTGCAGAATTATTAGGCAAGTTGTATTTTTGAGGATTAATTTTATTATTGAACAACAACCATGTTCTCAATGAACCCAAAAAACTCATTAATATCAAAGCTGAATTGTTTTGGAAGTAGTTTTTAGTTTGTTTTTAGTTATAGCTATTTTAGGGGGATATCTGTGTGTGCAGGTGACTATTACTGTGCATAATTATTAGGCAACTTAACAAAAAACAAATATATACCCATTTCAATTATTTATTTTTACCAGTGAAACCAATATAACATCTCAACATTCACAAATATACATTTCTGACATTCAAAAACCAAACAAAAACAAATCAGTGACCAATATAGCCACCTTTCTTTGCAAGGACACTCAAAAGCCTGCCATCCATGGATTCTGTCAGTGTTTTGATCTGTTCACCATCAACATTGCGTGCAGCAGCAACCACAGCCTCCCAGACACTGTTTAGAGAGGTGTACTGTTTTCCCTCCTTGTAAATCTCACATTTGATGATGGACCACAGGTTCTCAATGGGGTTCAGATCAGGTGAACAAGGAGGCCATGTCATTAGATTTTCTTCTTTTATACCCTTTCTTGCCAGCCACGCTGTGGAGTACTTGGACGCGTGTGATGCAGCATTGTCCTGCATGAAAATCATGTTTTTCTTGATGGATGCAGACTTCTTCCTGTACCACTGCTTGAAGAAGGTGTCTTCCAGAAACTGGCAGTAGGACTGGGAGTTGAGCTTGACTCCATCCTCTACCCGAAAAGGCCCCACAAGCTCATCTTTGATGATACCAGCCCAAACCAGTACTCCACCTCCACCTTGCTGGCGTCTGAGTCGGACTGGAGCTCTCTGCCCTTTACCAATCCAACCACGGGCCCATCCATCTGGCCCATCAAGACTCACTCTCATTTCATCAGTCCATAAAACCTTAGAAAAATCAGTCTTGAGATATTTCTTGGCCCAGTCTTGACGTTTCAACTTGTGTGTCTTGTTCAGTGGTGGTCGTCTTTCAGCCTTTGCACACCTTGTGCTTTTGGGCACTCCAGTGATGTTGCAGCTCTGAAATATGGCCAAACTGGTGGCAAGTGGCATCTTGGAAGCTGCACGCTTGACTTTTCTCAGTTCATGGGCAGTTATTTTGCGCCTTGGTTTTTCCACACGCTTCTTTCGACCCTGTTGACTATTTTGAATGAAACGCTTGATTGTTCGATGATCACGCTTCAGAAGCTTTGCAATTTTAAGAGTGCTGCATCCCTCTGCAAGATATCTCACTATTTTTGACTTTTCTGAGCCTGTCAAGTCCTTCTTTTGACCCATTTTGCCAAAGGAAAGGAAGTTGCCTAATAATTATGCACACCTGATATAGGGTGTTGATGTCATTAGACCACACCCCTTCTCATTACAGAGATGCACATCACCTAATATGCTTAATTGGTAGTAGGCTTTCGAGCCTATACAGCTTGGAGTAAGACAACATGCATAAAGAGGATGATGTGGTCAAAATACTCATTTGCCTAATAATTCTGCACACAGTGTAGGTTGGGAAACCACAAGCTAAATCAGCTATTTCAAATGCTGAAATATGAGTAAAGGAGCTACTTGCAACCAATTTAATACACTCTAGCAGGTAAAAAGGATCATTGGGAATAATTTAAAGGGGAGAAAGTTTTTGGGTGAACTGTCCCTTTAACTTAAATATAATTACAATAAATCTAACTAAAAATTCCTATCATTACCTAAATAATTCCTATTTAAAACTAAATACTTACCTGTAAATAAACCCTAAGTTATCTACAATATAACTAATAGTTACATTATATCTAGCTTAGGGTTTATTTTTGTTTTACAGGCAAGTTTGTATTTATTTTATCTAGGTAGAATAGTTATTAAATAGTTATTAACCTAGCTAAAATAAATACAAAAGTACCTGTAAAATAAAACCTAACCTAAGTTACAATAACACCTAACACTACACTATAATTAAATAAATTAACTAAATTAACAACAATTAAATAAATTAAATTAAATTAGCTAAAGTACAAAAAAACAAAACACTAAATTACAGAAAATAATAAACAAATTAAAAGATATTTAAACTAATTACACCTAATCTAATAGCCCTATCAAAATAAAAAAAGCCCCCCCCAAAATTAAAAAAAAACCCTAGCCTAAACTAAACTACCAATAGCCCTTAAAAGGGCCTTTTGCGGGACATTGCCCCAAAGTAATCAGCTCTTTTACTTGTAAAAAAAAATACAAACAACCCCCCCAACAGTAAAACCCACCACCCACACAACCAACCCCCCAAATAAAATACTATCTAAAAAAACCTAAGCTCCCCATAGCCCTGAAAAGGGCATTTGGATGGGCATTGCCCTTAAAAGGGCATTTAGCTTGTTTAGGCCCAAAGTCCCTAACCTAAAAATAAAACCCACCCAATACACCCTTAAAAAAACCTAAGACTAACCCCCTGAAGATCGACTTACAGTTCTGAAGACCGGACATCCATCCTCAAGGAAGCGGCAGAAGTCTTCATCCAACCGGGCCGAAGTCCTTAACGAAGCCGCGAGAAGTCTTCATCCAAGCCGGGCGAAGTGGTCCTCCAGACGGGCAGAAATCTTCATCCAGACGGCATCTTTTATCTTCATCCATCTGACGCGGAGCGGTTCCATCTTCAAGACATCCGACGCGGAGCATCCTCTTCGGTCGGGGGATGTGTGGAGGCGGAGCAGAGGCGGATGTCCATCGGTCCAACACGGAGGTCCTCTACATGCGATCGTCCGCTGCACACTGAAGATTAAATGCAAGGTACCCTTTTTATATTGGGGTGTCCTTGCATTCCTATTGGTTGAAAAAATCAAATCAGCCAATAGGATGAGAACTGCTCAAATCCTATTGGCTGATTTGAATAGAATAATAAATATGAATAAAGAATGGATCCAAAATAATTAATGGATCCTAAATAACGATTGGATCCGAAAAATGATTTAACTTTACATAACTAATATGCCAAAACAATATTTATTTATTTAACTTAATATAAGGAATTTGACAAAACAAAATTATTTATTTAACTAATGAAAACTAAATGAAACAAATTTTCTCGGTGTGCACATGTCTAATACAAGTGTTGGTTAATCGTATTTCTGCTGTTTTCCTCCCACAATTTGAACAGATTAAAATTGAATTATCAGCCTGTTGAGGTGAGGCAGTTCTCACAGAGATTATAAACTGAAGAACAAACATATCTCTGATTTGGAAGATAGTCAAGATAAACATAGAACAAAATGAGAAACCAACAAGAAAATAATCTGTTCATTACAGCAGAAGGCTGAAGATTTAGAAAACCTCTCTCGTAGGAATAATATAAGAATTATAGCGGTTTCTAAAAATCAACAAGAAGATTTAATTAAATTGGTGTCTGAGATTATACCTAAACCATTAGAAATGCCCTCTGCAAAATATCCTTTAAAGGGATAGTAGACTCAGATTTTTTTTTTTTGATATTTAAAAACATTCTATAATAAAATTGTAGTATGAAATTAACACCTGTTAAGCGTTTTTTACCGTTTCCCTGTAATTTCTATACCAAAATAGTATTGCTGCCAAACCCATTGTTAGGCTCATTATGCAAGCCCAATAATAATGTTCTACCTGGGTAGAACAATCATGGTGCCCCGTATGCGCAGTTTGTCCCCTTTTGCGACTCACGCATGGGGCATTTAAGACCCCACATATAACCTAAATATTGAAAAAAATGCACGCTGCGCTAAACAGCATCACTGTTATGACGTAGTAGGTGCGCACCTTGTGACAAACAAAGATGGTGGACATGCCAGTTTTGTTTAAGTGCACATGCGATAGATCATAAAGATTACTGCACATGCAATTTGTAGAGCATGTTTCTATGACTGATGATATTATTCAACTCTGCCAACTGCAGCAGGATTGGAGGAAGCGCTATTTTGAACTTGGGGAAAGTTCTGCCTACTTTTATGGGCTGTCGTTGCAGCAGATTTTCGGATAAAAAAATATATTCATTTTGCATATTTAGAAGCTTTTATTGAACAAAAAAAGTAAGTGAATTTACAAGAATATACTGTATATTCATTTTTGTAATACGTTTTTTGAAAATGGCAGTGTAAAAAAGATTTATAACCCTTTAATGATAGTGCCCATCAATTAGGTTTATTAATTGGTAAAAAAAAGTAGACCACGACCCATTATTGCAAGAATCCTAAATTATCAAGATAAAGTCACCCTGTTCCAGTATTATAGGAAAAAACAAGAAGTGCTTATATGAGAAAATAGAATTTTCATATTGAAGGAATTTGCTTTAGAAACCTCGAATAAAAAAAATAAAAATGCCCCAATTTGCTCCAAATTAATAAAAATAATCAAAACAGTGATAATATATACAAACTTAAGGGCCAGGAAGAATGGAAATAAAGATATTGAATAATAATGATTTATTTATGGGTTATTTTAAAGCAAGTTTTTTTTCTTTATCCTTTATGTTTGTTTTGTTTTGTTTGTTCTTTTTTTTTCTCCTCTTCAAACTACATTTCAAACATTTCACAGAATAACAAGAGAATTCTTCAGGAATTCTCTGATTAAAGTAGTCTTGATAATGTATGAAAAATCACTTTTACCTATATTTTATTTGTGGTTTGAAAATTCAGCAAATAGATATTATGGGGGGTAGTTATCAAGCCGTCAACCTCAAATACGCTGGAATTCCGCAGCGTATTTGTGGCGAGGCTGATTCGCCTAAGTTATCAAGCCCTAGATACCGGCAAAAGTAGAATTTTGTGACGTAAGCTTCGATCCGCCGGACTCAGTCTGACACAGATCGATTCTTACATCACTCCAGATGTTCCGCACACAAGTACGGCACAATCTGACTACTTTTGCTAGTTATCAAAAAACTAGCAGGTACGCTGCCCAGCGTACCTGGTTTTCAATCCGCCGCCCTGGAGGCGGCAGATCCCATATGGGAGTCTGACCATAGCGAAAGTTCATGTTCGCTGCTGCCAGACATCCCATTGATTCCTATGGGAGCTGTCTACACCTAAAACCCTAACATATACCCCGAGTCTAAACAACCCCTAATCTGCCCCCCCTACACCGCCGCAACTAAATACATTTATTACCCCCTAAACCGCCGCTCCCGGAGCCCACCGCCACTATAATAAATATGTTAACCCCTAAACCGCTGCTCCCTGACCTGCCGCAACTATAATATATGTATTAACCCCTAAACCGCCACTCCCAGACCCTGCCGCCACCTACATTATACCTATTAACCCCTATCCTGCCCCCCCTATACCGCCGCCCTCTATAATAAAGTTATTAACCCCTATCCTGCCGATCCCGGACCTCGCCGCAACTAAATAAATAATTTAACCCCTAAACCGCCGCTCTCGGACCCCACCACAACCTATATTAAACTTATTAACCCCTATCCTGCCACCCCTACACCATCGCCACCTATAATAAATTTATTAACCCCTATCCTGCCCCCCACTACACCGCCGCCACTGTAATAAAATTATTAACCCCTAAACCTAAGTCTAACACTAACCCTAACACCCCCCTAACTTAAATATTAATTAAATACATCTAAATAATATTTCTATTATTAACTAAATTAATCCTATTTAAAACTAAATACTTACCTTTAAAATAAACCCTAATATAGCTACAATATAAATAATAATTATATTGTAGCTATTTTAGGATTTATTTTTATTTTACAGGTAACTTTCAATTTATTTTAACTGGGTACAATAGCTATTAAATAGTTATTAACTATTTAATAGCTACCTAGCTAAAATAAAGAGAAATTTACCTGTAAAATAAAAACTAACCTAAGTTACAATTACACCTAACACTACACTATACTTTAATAAATTATTCCTATTTAAAACTAAATACTTACCTGTAAAATAAACCCTAAGTTAGCTACAATATAATTAATAATTACATTGTAGCTATTTTAGGATTTATATTTATTTTAGCTAGTTAGAATAGTTATTAAATAGTTATTAACTATTTAATAACTACCTAGCTAAAAGAAATACAAAATTACCTGTAAAATAAATCCTAACCTAAGTTACAATTAAACCTAACACTACACTATAATTAAATTAATTAAATAAATTAACTACAAATAACTACAATTAAATACAATTACATAAACTAACTAAAGTACAAAAAATAAAAAAAGCTAAGTTACAAAAAATAAAAAAAATAAGTTACAAACATTTAAAAAATACTACAACAATTTTCAGCTAATTACACCTAATCTAAGCCCCCTAATAAAATAACAAAGCCCCCCAAAATAAAAAAAATGCCCTACCCTATTCTAAATTAAAAAAGTTAAAAGCTCTTTTACCTTACCAGCCCTTAAAAGGGCCTTTTGCGGGGCATGCCCCAAAGAAAACTGCTCTTTTGCCTGTAAAAGAAAAATACAACCCCCCCAACATTAAAACCCACCACCCACATACCCCTAATCTAACCCAAACCCCCCTTAAATAAACCTAACACTACCCCCCTAAAAATCAACCTTGAGTTGTCTTCAGCCAGCCAACCCACCGATGGAACCGAAGAGGAGATCCGGAGCGGCAGAAGTGATCCTCCAAGGGGCGCTGAAGAAGTCTTCCATCCGGGCGATGTCATCTTCCAAGCTGCGCTGAAGAAGTCTTCCATCCGGGCGATTTTTTATCTTCCAAGCGGGGTCTTCAATCTTCTTCTTCAGGATCCATCTTCATTCCGCCGACGAATGAAGGCTCCTTTAAGGGACGTCATCCAAGATGGCGCCCCTTCAATTCCGATTGGCTGATAGGATTCTATCAGCCAATCGGAATTAAGGTAGTAAAAATCTGATTGGCTGATTGAATCAGCCAATCAGATTGAAGTTCAATCCAATTGGCTGATTGAATCAGCCAATCAGATTGAGCTTGCATTCTATTGGCTGTTCCGATCAGCCAATAGAATGCGAGCTCAATCTGATTGGCTGATTCAATCAGCCAATCAGATTTTTCCTACCTTAATTCCGATTGGCTGATAGAATCCTATCAGCCAATCGGAATTGAAGGGACGCCATCTTGGATGACGTCCCTTAAAGGAGCCTTCATTCGTCGGTAGTCCGTCGGGGAAGAAGGATGTTCCGCGTCGGCGGAATGAAGATGGATCCTGAAGAAGAAGATTGAAGACCCCGCTTGGAAGATGACATCACCCGGATGGAAGACTTCTTCAGCGCTGCTTGGAAGATGACATCACCCGGATGGAAGACTTCTTCAGCGCCGCCTGGATGATGACTTCGTTGGATGGAAGACTTCTTCAGCGCCCCTTGGAGGATCACTTCTGCTGCTCCGGATCTCCTCTTCGGTTCCATCGGTGGGTCGGCTGGCTGAAGACAACTCAAGGTAGGATGATCTTCAGGGGGGTAGTGTTAGGTTTTTTTAAGGGGGGTTTGGGTTAGATTAGGGGTATGTGGGTGGTGGGTTTTAATGTTGGGGGGGGTTGTATTTTTCTTTTACAGGCAAAAGAGCAGTTTTCTTTGGGGCATGCCCCGCAAAAGGCCCTTTTAAGGGCTGGTAAGGTAAAAGAGCTTTGAACTTTTTTTAATTTAGAATAGGGTAGGGCATTTTTTTATTTTGGGGGGCTTTGTTATTTTATTAGGGGGCTTAGATTAGGTGTAATTAGCTTAAAATTGTTGTAATATTTTTTAAATGTTTGTAACTTATTTTTTTTATTTTTTGTAACTTAGCTTATTTTTTGTACTTTAGTTAGTTTATGTAATTGTATTTAATTGTAGTTATTTGTAGTTAATTTATTTAATTAATGTAATGATAGTGTAGCGTTAGGTTTAATTGTAACTTAGGTTAGGATTTATTTTACAGGTAATTTTGTATTTCTTTTAGCTAGGTAGCTATTAAATAGTTAATAACTATTTAATAACTATTCTAACTAGCTAAAATAAATACAAAGTTACCTGTAAAATAAATATAAATCCTAAAATAGCTACAATGTTATTATTAATTACATTGTAGCTATCTTAGGGTTTATTTTACAGGTAAGTATTTAGTTTTAAATAGGATTAATTTATTAAAATATAGTGTAGTGTTAGGTGTAATTGTAACTTAGGTTAGTTTTTATTTTACAGGTAAATTTCTATTTATTTTAGCTAGGTAGCTATTAAATAGTTATTAACTATTTAATAGCTATTGTACCTAGTTAAAATAAATTGAAAGTTACCTGTAAAATAAAAATAAATCCTAAAATAGCTACAATCTAATTATAATTTATATTGTAGCTATATTAGGGTTTATTTTAAAGGTAAGTATTTAGTTTTAAATAGGATTAATTTAGTTAATAATAGAAATATTATTTAGATGTATTTAATTAATATTTAAGTTAGGGGGTTGTTAGGGTTAGTGTTAGACTTAGGTTTAATAGGGGTTAATAATTTTATTACAGTGGCGGCGCTGTAGTGGGGGGCAGGATAGGGGTTAATAAATTTATTATAGGTGGCGACGGTGTAGGGGGGGCAGATTAGGGGTTAATAAGTTTAATATAGGTTGCGGCGGGGTCCGGGAGCAGCGGTTTAGGGGTTAAATTATTTATTTAGTTGCGGCGAGGTCCGGGATCGGCAGGATAGGGGTTAATCAGTTTATTATAGAGGGCGGCGGTATAGGGGGACAGGATAGGGGTTACTAGGCATTATGTAGGTGGCGGCGGTGTCCGGGAGCGGCGGTTTAGGGGTTAATACATTTATAAGAGTTGCGGCGGGGTCTAGGAGTGGTGGATTAGGGGTTAATAACTTTATTGAGTTGCGGGGGGCTCCGGGGGCACCGGTATAGGGGTAGAACAGTGTAGTTTAGTGTGAGTGCTTAGTGACAGGCTAGCAATAAAGCTGTAGAAAAGCCGAAGAGCAGCGAGATCGGATGAGTGATAACTCTCACAATCCGCTGCTCATCGCCCCGTACTTGGTGTGCGGCTTTTTGACAGCTTTATTGATAACTTAGGCGAATTTTTGCAGGTCTGCAGCGGCGATGTGAGGCGAGCTTAGGCAGGCGTATTGGGCCGGCGAAGGCAGGTAAAGTAGACGCGTTGATAACTACCCCTCTAAGTATTCTCCATATGGTACATAATAATACATTTGTTTCCTGGAATGTAGGGGGCATAACATTTCCCATCAAAAGAAAAGCAATACTTAAACATCTTAACAATCTAGGTGGAAAAAAGATGCCAAGAACAGATTGGATAAATTGGAGGGGAAAATTTTATAACAAATAGTAAATAATTTAAAATTAAAATATATTTTAAAACAAGAATAATCTGGAAAACTGTTTGTCAAAACAATATGGTGGATTAGCTCTACCAGACTTGGAAATTTAAAATGTAATTGGTCTAGGAACAATAGTGGTAGAATGGTTCACTGATAGTATATATTATACTGCTATGGAAATAGAAAGAAACTTGGCACATACATTTTCTCTTCAAAATCTCAAACAAAATCTTGAACATTTAAAGTTGAATACACTTCCCATAAAAATAAAGAGAAAGAGAAAATTTGCACAAAACTAGAGGTT
Organism: Bombina bombina; assembly: GCF_027579735.1. Lineage (NCBI taxonomy): Eukaryota > Metazoa > Chordata > Amphibia > Anura > Bombinatoridae > Bombina > Bombina bombina. The sequence continues at coordinate 62,862,304 of NC_069499.1, read as the reverse complement.
ACATTTCTCTATCTATTGGAAGTAACCTAGAGTTTCTAGAAGGGGTAAATTCAGAAACAGAATGGTAAAGGCTAGGGGGTCAATTTATTAAAGACCGGGCGGACATGATTCGCTGTAGCAAATCATGTCTGCCTGGCTTCATTAAATGCCGACAGAATATGCTGTCGGCATTTAACATTGCACAAGCATTTCACAAGAAATCCTTGTGCAATGCCACCCTCCCCCCGCACATTTGTGGCCAATCCACTGCTAGCAGGGGGTGTCAGTCATCCTGATTCTATCTGATCGGGATGATTGCACACCTTTTAGGTGGCGGACAAATTAAGGAGCGGCATTGGCTGCTTTATAAATCAACCCTTTAAGCTTTATTCATCAAATTTGTGAATACAGCATAGTAATATTAAATCTTTTTCAGAACTACAACATGAGTTTGGTATAAGTAATAAAGACTTCTATGCATATTTTCATATCAGACTCTATATAGACGAGTTAACTCATCAATATGGTTGTGATTTGAGGTGGAACAGTTTAGAACACTGGATGATTGTTGTCAGGATTGGGGTCTATTGTATCTCTCCATGGTATAAATTATTGCTTTCCTTGGATCGCTCCACACATAAATGATGGAAATTGGTGCAGTAACTATAAAGAATTCTATTAATAGAGTAGAAAAAACATTTGTCCTCAACTTGGAGAGCGTCCCATATATGGCATATTTTATACACCTGAAAAAGGTCACCTTTGAATTTTTTTTACATTTTGGTAAATGGAATAAGTGCAAATTATTAGCTGCAGATATAATACATCTTATAAATAAAAAGAGAAAATCGCTCAACCTGGGAAAGAACAATAGCATAATAGCTTGTTATATGGCTAGTTACCACCCAAGAAGCAGCCTCTTTTTGCTCAACATGTGCCTTTCACAGAGAAGAACTTTCCTGAAGCATATCAGTCTGATCCTGACTTCACAGCACAGTCCAGCACCAAAATACCAGGCAATCCCTCCCTCTCTGAACAAGAGAAACGGCAAAAGCCCAGACGTATGTTTCGGCCTATCGTGGGCCTCGTCAGTGAGGTGCAGCCATATCCCTCTAGGCACACTGAGCAACAGGTCCACATCTGGATTCCCACATCACACTTAGGGAGACATCCCTAAGTGTCATAATTTGCATAAATAAAAAGAGAGAAGCGCTCAACCTGGGAACGAACAATAGCATAATAGCTTGTTCTATGGCTAGTTACCACCCAAGAAGCATCTTATATGGGACTGTCCAAAAATTCAAATTTTTTTAAATCTTATACGCCTAGATTTAGAGTTTGGCGTTAGCCGTCAAAACCAGCGTTAGAGGCTCCTAACGCTGGTTTTGGGCTACAGCTGGTATTTAGAGTTGTGTAGGTAAGGGTCTAACGCTCACTTTGCAGCCGCGACTTTTCAATACCGCAGATACCCCTACGCCATTTGCGTATCCTATCTTTTCAATGGGATCTTTCTAACGCCGGTCTTGGCTGAAGTGAGCGTTAGAAATCTAACAACAAAACTCCAGCCGCAGAAAAAAGTCAGGAGTTAAGAGCTTTCTGGGCTAACGCCAGTTCATAAAGCTCTTAACTACTGTGCTCTAAAGTACACTAACACCCATAAACTACCTATGTACCCCTAAACCGAGGTCCCCCCACATCGCCGCCACTCTATTAAAATTTTTTAACCCCTAATCTGCCAACCGCACACCGCCGCCACCTACGTTATCCCTATGAACCCCTAATCTGCTGCCCCTAACACCACCGACCTCTATATTATATTTATTAACCCCTAATCTGCCACCCCCAATGTCACCTCCACCTACCTACAATTATTAACCCCTAATCTGCCGACCGGACCTCACCGCTACTATAATAAATGTATTAACCCCTAATCCGCCTCACTCCCGCCTCAATAACCCTATAATAAATAGTATTAACCCCTAATCAGCCCTCCCTAACATCGCCGACACCTAACTTCAAGTATTAACCCCTAATCTGCCGACCGGACCTCACCGCTACTCAAATAAATTTATTAACCCCAAAAGCTAAGTCTAACCCTAACACTAACACCCCCCTAAGTTAAATATAATTTAAATCTAACGAAATAAATTAACTCTTATTAAATAAATGATTCCTATTTAAAGCTAAATACTTACCTGTAAAATAAACTCTAATATAGCTACAATATAAATTATAATTATATTGTAGCTATTTTAGGATTAATATTTATTTTACAGGCAACTTTGTATTTATTTTAACCAGGTACAATAGCTATTAAATAGCTCATAACTATTTAATAGTTACCTAGTTAAAATAATTACAAAATTACCTGTAAAATAAATCCTAACCTAAGTTACAATTAAACCTAACACTACACTATCAATAAATTAATTAAATAAACTATCTACAATTATCTACAATTAAACCTAACACTACACTATCAATAAATTAATTAAATACAATACCTACAAATAAATACAATTAAATAAACTAACTCAAGTACAAAAAATAAAAAAGAACTAAGTTACAAAAAATAAAAAAAATATTTACAAACATTAGAAAAATATTACCACAATTTTAAACTAATTACACCTACTCTAAGCCCCCTAATAAAATAACAAAGCCCCCCAAAATAAAAAAATGCCCTACCCTATTCTAAAATTAAAATAGAAAAGCTCTTTTACCTTACCAGCCCTTAAAAGGGCCTTTTGCGGGGCATACCCCAAAGAATTCAGCTCTTTTGCCTGGGAAAAAAACATACAATACCCCCCCACCAACATTACAACCCACCACCCACATACCCCTAATCTAACCCAAACCCCCCTTAAATAAACCTAACACTAAGCCCCTGAAGATCTTCCTACCTTGTCTTCACCACGCCGGGTTCACCGATCCGTCCACCGAAGTCTTGATCCAAGCCTCCGAAGTCTTGATCCAAGCCCAAGCGGGGGCTGAAGAGTGACGTCCATCCTCCGGCTGAAGTCTTGATCCAAGCGGCGGCTGAAGAATTCCATCATCGGGCAGAAGTCTTCATCCTATCCGGGCAGAAGAGGAGATCCGGATCGGCAAACATCTTCATCCAAGCCGCATCTTCTATGTTCTTCCATCCGATGACGAGCGGCTCCATCTTCAAGACCTCCAGAGCGGATCCATCTTCTTCTTCCAGCGTCCTAAAACAGAATGAAGGTTCCTTTAAGGGACGTCATCCAAGATGGCGTCCCTCAAATTCCGATTGGCTGATAGGATTCTATCAGCCAATCGGAATTAAGGTAGGAAAATTCTGATTGGCTGATGGAATCAGCCAATCAGATTGAGCTCGCATTTTATTGGCTGTTCCAATCAGCCAATAGAATGCGAGCTCAATCTGAGTGTAAGGTTAGGGGTGTTTAGAGTCAGGGTACATGTTAGGGTGTTAGGTGCAGACATAGGAAGTGTTTCCCCATAGGAAACCATGGGGCTGCGTTAGGAGCTGAACGCTGCTTTTTTGCAGGTGTTAGGTTTTTTTTCAGCTCAAAATGCCCCATTGTTTCCTATGGGGGAATCGTGCACGAGCACATTTTTGAAGCTGGCCGCGTCCGTAAGCACCGCTGGTATTGAGAGTTGCAGTGGCGGTAAATATGCTATACGCTCCCTTTTTGGAGCCTAACGCAGCCCTTCTGTGAACTCTAAATACCAGCGGTATTTAAAAGGTGCGGGGGGAAAAATACACGCGCAGAACTCTAAATCAAGCCGATAATATTTGTAGCAGAAAATCAGAAGTCTGTAAAGGAGAATAAAATTATAAATATGTCTATTACCTGCAAGAAATATTATTATGGAAAAAAAATATGAAGAGAACCAAAATTTAGGGAATCAATTAATTTTATTAATTATTTTTATTAAGAAACAGCTGGTTATAGAGCAGTTGGATACTTGCATGAGTGATGAGAAGTACAATTTTTTCTTTAAAAAATGGTCAGTATTTATTAAGACTTCCCTCCATAGGGCAAGATTACAAGTCGCGTGGCAAATCAGTTGTGAAAACTTTGCGCGTTACGACTTTTTTGCATTTGAGGTTGCGCAGGTTTTACAAGTTGAGAAATAACTTATTTTGCGCACGCGTTGAGCCGCATAATGCAAACTGTGAAATTGTATGCACGTTCATGTATTCCCCATAGAAGTCAACGGAGAAGACAAATAGGAAAAAAAAAAACAGACAAAAACCGTAAATTGATGGTCAAAGCCCATGACGTATTCTTGTTGAAAAGTGTACATAAAAATGCGAATATTTCAAATTGCAAAAATGTTTTCGCAAAGGAATATGTTCTATTTAATTTTAAATAAATATTTCTCTATATATCTGATGATTTTTGGACAGATGTATCTATTTATAGCGGGATATGAATAAATATATATATGTCTAGATAGCTCAAGATCTATATGTGAATATCTCTTTGAAAATCCATCTGAGATATTGTTTAATGTTCCTAAGATTGTAATGGGAGATATTTTCATTATCTCCATAGTTAAACACATCTCTATACATATAAATCCATGTTAATCTACGTATGTGTATGTATGTCAATGTAAAATCCCTCCATCAGCTTTTTTTTTTCTAACACCCAAGATCTCGTTTCTTTGAGCCCTCATAACTTTTGCGTGCAATATTTTTAAATCATTTTTATTAGACAGTGTTAATATGAGTGTAACTGCACTTTGTAATGTATTTTGAAGTGTTTTGTGAAACTTTTTTGTTGCACAAAGCTGTTAACTACAGCTCTTCAAGCGTGGAAAGGATTGTTGCATAAAAGGCGAATGCGCGCACATCACAAATTTTCAAGACTTGTAGTACCTGCAAAATGGAAATTGATTGCGAAAAGACCATAGAGAGAAAAACAAATGAATTAATCCTTTCAGGAATACAGAAACTGTGACTTTAGGATCATGGTAATAAAAAGTGTAATTATGCAATATTATATATATATATATATATATATATATATATATATATGTGTTTCTTAAGAGGCCATGATAAGGGATATAATAGCGCTGGTTGTTAGGAGACAATGTAAAACACAATTATTATGTGTGACTAAATGCCAAATATAATACACAATACACAGCAAATCAAACACAATGTGAAAAAAACGCTATAAAATAGAGTGGAGAGTTGAATACAAAATGTCCCAAATACTGGAGAACTTGTATGTTATATATATACAGTTGTAGAATTCGAGACTTGGGATGTGGGTGAAATGCAAATCAGCTGCTAAGTGTGTATCGGCCGGTGGAGGATACAGACAGAGTCGGGCAGAGCCATTTACAGCCTTGGTGTCCTCCTTGTGCCCACACAGATCAGCCTTTAAGATCGTTTACACTACCATCCTGAGAGGACCCATACTAAAAGAGGCCGAGGGAAAAAAGGCTCCAACTCCCTGAAGTTTCACCTATACCCGGGAAAGCAGAAGGGAAAAAGACAAGCTCGTTGTTTGGAAGTTTCCCCTATACCCTAAGGGGCCAAGCCTACTAAGAGTGTCTTCCTGATGTGCTGTTGCCTTACCTCATACGATTGAGGTTCTTTTCTGTAAGTTTGCATTTCACCCACATCCCAAGTCTCGAATTCTACAACTGTATATATATAACATACAAGTTCTCCAGTATTTGGGACATTTTGTATTCAACTCTCCACTCTATTTTATAGCGTTTTTTTCACATTGTGTTTGATTTGCTGTGTATTGTGTATTATATTTGGCATTTAGTCACACATAATAATTGTGTTTTACATTGTCTCCTAACAACCAGCGCTATTATATCCCTTATCATGGCCTCTTAAGAAACATATTTACACAGGGGGATAAGCACTGTGCCAGCCGGGGATTCCCAGCTCTTCTCGGCCAGCACAATTGCTTCTCTGCTCACCAAGGGATAGCTGCTATAGGGTTGGTTTTTTGCTCCCGGGGGATTCTACCTTCTAGATTGAGATTAGATTCACTCCTATATCTCTTTTCCACCCCCTCAGTCTAGCGCCTTCTACCACTTTTTTCGCCTTTTGTCCCATATATATATATATATATATATATATAAATATATATATATATATATATATATATATATATATATATATATATATATATACATACAGTATATATATATATATATATATACACACACAAATAATACTGTGATCAGCAGTGAAAAAGTTAATTTTATTTTTATGTGTGTATATATATATATACACACAGACATAAATATAGACATAAATATTGTTTGTTTGTTTTTTCCTTTCATTATTTGCTGTTATGATTTTTGTTAAATATTGATACATTGCATAATTTCTTTCCACTTTACAATGTATATCTGTTTCAAAGAAACTAAAATAATGCAATATATCAATGTACGATATTTGTTTCAAAGTCCAAAAAGAAAGTAAAAAAAATAAATAAGAGAAAAACAGGGGGGATGGAAAAAAGTAAAACAATAAGTTGTCTATTGAGTGTCATGAGAAATATTTCTAAGATAGACAGTAAAATAAAAAATAAACCCTAAAAGGTAACGCAGAGGTAAAAAATCCACTTTATAGTAAACTTACTGGGCTAGATTACAAGTAAAGCACCATTACAAGTTTCTCGTTTATTGCTACCACGACCTCGTGGTAGCAATTAGCACTCTGACAATTAACCAGAGATTAGATCAAAATAGAGGGCATTATAGTTTTTTAAATAAAAAAATACTACACTATACAGTGTTCCCATAGACCGCATTGTAAATATATATGTATATGATTATATACATTTATATTTATGTGTTAATATGTGTATATGCACACACACACACATATTTAAATTTTGCTGTCCATATCTGAGCTACTTACCCACTTTGCTGCACAAGGTTCTGATGCCATCTGTGAGGTCGCGTTTGCATTGCTATTAGCTTGTAATACCAGCACACATTATCGTGCATGCAAGCGATATTTAGAGCTCCACTTGTAATCTGGCCTACTATAAGAAAAGCAGACCAACTTAAAGTAAAAGAAAGTGATTCAAAAACCAAAATAAATAAAACTACTCAACAATAAGATACTTTCTTACAAGAGACTCCGTTCCAATAAGAATCCAGGTTCAGAAAAAAAGGTCTTATTTGTTGGCCTTATCATAATGGAATTTTTCAAGTTGTTTTTTTCCCCATTGAAAATGTATAAGATGCTTCAAATAATTGATCAGAATTTTAAATAGTTAGTTTATATATGTAGATGATCGGTGTAGAATCGAAGGAGGATAATTTAAACAAGGAAAATCAGTGATGATCGCCCTAGAGTAGCCTTAGGCAAGTTCAATGATTTGCATACCCTGTCTTTAAAAAGACTGTAACACCTTGCACAGCCACCACATATGAACAGGTGAGGGGTTATGCAAATCATGAATACATTGTTTATTTTGCATAAAGTACTTAAAGGGACATAACACCCAATTTTTCTCTTTCATTCCTCAGAGCATGCAATGTTAAACTTTCCAATTTACTTCTATAATCAAAATTGCTTTGTTCTCTTGGTATACCTAGGTAGGCTCAGGAGCAGCAATACCCTAATGGGAGCTTGCTGTTGATTGGTGGCTGCACATATATGCTTCTTGCTGTTGGCTCACCCGTTGTGTTAAGCTAGCACCCAGTAGTACATTGCTGCTCCTTCAACAAAGTATGCAAAGAGAATGAAGCAAATTTTATAACAGAAGTAAATTAGAAATTTGTTTAAAACTGTAGGTTCTATCTGACTCATGAAAGAAAAAAATGTGGGTTTTATGTCCCTTTCAAATAAAATAGTCTATATAGATAGATATAGATAGATATATATAGAGATGTGTGTGTATATATATATTTATACAAAACACGGAAGGGGACTGCACTCTGACTGGACTGGGTACACATACCATAACCCTGCAACATGCTCATCTCTGGGTGCTAACTGGCACTCACAGGAAGCTGTGCTGTCCCCAGAGTCACAGGCAGTTAACCCCAGACAGGCCTGGGTGCAAGGCCCATATGGAAAATTCCAAAACAAATTAATACAACACGCAGAAAGTCCAGCACTCACTTACAAGCTCACAGCTAAGATTAAAAGCAAAAATGGAAGAGTTAGTTATCGCATCTGGCCAAATGGGATAAGCCCAGGTACCTCGTCAAGGTCCCTTCCAAAACCTGGGTCCCTAAAACAGCGACACAATGCAAGCTCTCAATCCAGCAAACTGGGAACAAGTGAAGGGTGCACAGGCTTATGTAATCACCATAGACATGTACAAAACACGGAAGGGGACTGTACTCTCAGACTGCACTGGGTACACATCCCATGACTCTGCAACATGCTCAGCCCTGGGTGCTCACTGGCACTCACATGAAGCTGTGCTGTCCCCAGAGTCACAGGCAGTTAACCCCAGACAGGCCTGGGTGCAAGGCAAGGCCAATAGGGAAAATTACAAAACAAATTATTACAACACACAGAGATAGTCCAGCACTCACTTACAAGCTCTCAGCTAAGATTAAAACCAAAAATGGAAGGGTTAGTTACCGCATCTGTCCAAATGGGAGAAGCCCAGGTAACTGAGAGCTTGTAAGTGAGTGCTGGACTTTCTCTGTGTGTTGTATTAATTTGTTTTGTAATTTTCCCTATGGGCCTTGCACCCAGGCCTGTCTGGGGTTAACTGCCTGTGACTCTGGGGACAGCACAGCTTTCTGTGTGTATGTGTGTGTGTATATATATATATATATATATATATATGTGTGTGTGTGTATATGTGTGTGTATGATAGTGCAACTATTGTCCAGCTTATAGAATTCATACTCACCCACAACAATTTCAGTTTTAATTACAATTACTACCTACAAATTACAGGGACAGCGATGGGCACAAAAATGTCACCCCAATACGCTAATCTTTTCATGGCTGACCAAGAATACAGATTCTTATGTACTCAGCCCCACAAACCTTATACATATTGTTGTTACATCGATGATATTTTCATAATATGGACAGAAGGAGAAGAAATCCTCTTAGATTTCTACAAATCATTTAATTCATTTCACCTGTCAATAAACCTTAAAATGGACTTTTCAAATCATAGTGTGAATTTCTTGGACTGCACAATAACTGTCACCAATGGCATCTTTCATTCATCTGTATACAGAAAACCCACAGACAGGTACAGCTACCTCCACAATTCCAGCTTCCATCCCAATCACACCAAACAAGGTATCATCTACAGCCAAGCTATCAGATATCACCGCATCTGCTCTGACACAAAAGACAGAGATCAGCACCTGAGTACACTGTCAGAGTCATTTGGGCAAAAGGGCTACAAGGAAAGGACAATATCTTAAAAAAAAAAAAATCTGCATTAAAAACACCACGGGAAAGGCTCCTACAATACAAAGAAAAGGAAAACAAAACAAGAACCCCTCTAGTAGTCACTTACAACCCTACTCTGGAAGGAGTATGCAAAATGATTAAAGAGCTAAAACCACTAATTTCAGAGGACCTCACACTCAAAAAAATATTTTCTGAACCCCCCATACTAGTGTTCAAACAACCGCCTAACCTGAGACAGAGATTGGTCCGCAGCAAATTAACCACAGAACGGTAGCTTACACAGAATGGCACTGCACGATGCAACAAATCACTCTGCAAACTGTTTCTACATATATGTGACAAAAACACAGCCAGACACAATAACACATCATACAATATTAAAGGATCTTATTCGTGCCCATGTGTTAATGTGGTGTACATAATACAGTGTACAGCGTGTGACAGCGGTTGCTACATTGGAGAAACTGGCCTAAAGTGGCATCTCAGAATGAATCTACACAGACACTCGATCAAAAAACACAAAGAAAACGAATATTGTACCCCTTTTGGTCATCACTTCACCCAGACTGGTCACTCCATCCTTAACCTCAGGATTAAAGTTCTTAAAGGGAATTTCAAAGACTCTCATAAATGAAAGACGTTTGAGATGAAAAGGATCACACATTTCAACACCAGAAATGAAGGACTTAATGTAGACTCTGACTTTCTCACACACTACCAAAACTTTTTATAATCTCTCATCTTATTATCTTATATTAGTTTCTTTTTCTCTATATTCTCGTTTCACCTTTATTATATCCATTTGTTTTCATTCATTATTGCAGCTCTATTCGTGCATGTCATGCCCCCCTCCCCCATTTTCCTTTTGTTTTTCCTCTGGTCTTACTTACTTACTCTCTTGATGCCCGAGCTTGATGCCCGTGTTTCTGGCGACCGCTGCTCCATAACCTGTCCGCCTGCTCTGAGCAGGCGGACAGACATCGCTGGAAATCAACCCGATTGAGTACGATCGGGTTGATTGACACCCCCCTGCTGGCGGCCTATTGGCCGTGTTACTGCAGGGGGCGGCGTTGCACCAGCAGCTCTTGTGAGCTGTTGGTGCAATGCTGAATACGGCAAGCGTATTGCTCGCCGTATTCAGCTAGGTCTGTCGGACCTGATCCGCAATGTCGGATCTGGTCTGGCAGACCTTGATAACTATGGGCCATCCTCTCTGATATTTATGACACCCCTCTCACCCCCCTCCCTCCCTTCCATTTGTTGTGTGTAGGTTGTTTCTATATCAGTGCAACACAAACTGAACAATGGCACTACTCGGGCTTTTCCTTGTCGAGTGAATTCAAAATTAGGGATTAATGAATAGTTGTTCCCAGTGTATAAAGGAAATGGTGCTCATGCATAAATATAATAATACTGACACATTAGGAAATGGTTAAAAGGAGAATAACCATATTCCAAAAGTATGCATATAAAGCATTCTGGGCCCTGACTACAAGGTAAAAATCCACAAACAGGATAAATAAAATATAACTTTTATTAATAAATCTAAAAAAACAAATCCTTTGGTTGAGTGACATACAAGATAAAAAGTGCACCGGTATAATTACTAGATGTAACTGAATAAATTAGATCACTAATAATATGTAAGATTATAAATGGTTTTGTAGCTAGCTCTTAAGACCTAGTAATATGTATGTGATTACTTGGCAATAGTAAGAATTAGCAATTTTATCAAGAGCACACTCACAACTTAAATCTGTACAACTTGTTATATAAATTCAGAAAACGATATGAGTTGAGTTAGAAGAAAATCTCCTATATTTAACTAGATCAAAGATAGAGAGTTCTTAGTTAATTTCAGAGTCAAGCGGAGAATGATTCAACTTAAGAAGCCGTTCTTATTAGATTAGTAGAACAAATATGCAACAGTTTGATATTGTGTAGCAATACCTGTGTTTCTGATCGTGCTGGAGCGTTGCAGCGTAACATGCTGTAATGGCGGATGAATCTGTGAAACTCTTCCTGAATGCCAACAGGCTTGGTTACGGATCTGTATACAAGAGGAAAGAGTTCAGCGGTTAAGAGTTTGCTGGTAAGTACCTTTGACGAACAGCGTGAGACTTTAGTGTTAATCACAGCGTGATGAAATGTCCAAGTTTTTTAGGTGACTCCTCTGTGCACTGAGACGAAACGGCACTGCGTTAGAGAAACTGACAGGTAATCCCTGAAGATAGATTCTGAGATCCGCTGATGCTTTGTACTGAAAAGAAGCAACACACAACAGGAGTGGTTATAACTGGGTATTTCTGTAAAGGAATCAGTATAAAAGTCCGTTAGGAGATTGAGAACAAAATTTAAAGATTTAGAGACTTGATCACTAAGAACAGGATTCCAAAAGGAGAAGCAATACAAAATAATCAAGCAAAGTTCTGTTCAGGAAGTGGCTTTTTATAGGCAGGTAAAAGGTGGGAGTGGAATGTCTTAAAGGGACATTATAGGATTCAGCCTATATCAATTCTCACATTAACAGTGATCTAAGTAATATTCTAGTGTTACACGCACCCTATTGAGTAGGGGAAAAAATATTCCTCATAGTGTATTGTAAAATAAATAATTCAGCTGATGGCTCTGTCAGATGTGACAGTAACCACTGAGTTCCAGTTTGGGATAAGGAATTCTCAGAGTAGACTAGCAAAACTATTATGTAGGTTATGTATAATTAACTCAAGTGAGGTATACATGTTATAATGTTACTCATACCAATCTTACATTTGTGTTTAAGTAGCATGAGCGAATCTGCTAGGAATCCTCGTTGGAATTGTGTACTGTAGTTAATAAGGTAATTGTACCACCACTGTATGACCTGACAGAATATTTTGTCCACAGATAGTAGAAATCAAATAGTCAGCTATCTTGCGGCTAGATTTAGAGTTTTGTCGGTAAAGACCCGAAAAGCTAACGCCGGCTTTTTTCTGGCCGCACCATAAAAATAACTCTGGTATTGAGAGTCCACATAAAGGCTGCGTTAGGCTCCAAAAAAGGAGCGTAGAGCATATTTAACGCAGCTTCAACTCTCGATACCAGAGTTGCTTACGCAAGCGGCCAGCCTCAAAAACGTGCTGTGCACGATTCCCCCATAAAAAACAATGGGGCTGTTTGAGCTGAAAAAAAACCTAACACCTGCAAAAAAGCCGCGTTCAGCTCCTAACGCAGCCCCATTGTTTGCTATGCGGAAACACTTCCTACGTCTGCACCTAACACCCTAACATGTACCCCGAGTCTAAACACCCCTAGCCTTACACTTATTAACCCCTAATCTGCCGCCCCCGCTATCACTGACACCTGCACATTATTATTAACCCCTAATCTGCCGCTCCGTAAACCGCCGCTACTTACATTATCCCTATGTACCCCTAATCTGCTGCCCTAACATCGCCGACCCCTATATTATATTTATTAACCCCTAATATGCCCCCCACAACGTCGCCTCCACCTGCCTACACTTATTAACCCCTAATCTGCCGAGCGGACCTGAGCGCTACTATAATAAAGTTATTAACCCCTAATCCGCCTCACTAACCCTATAATAAATAGTATTAACCCCTAATCTGCCCTCCCTAACATCGCCGACACCTAACTTCAATTATTAACCCCTAATCTGCCGACTGGAGCTCACTGCTATTCTAATAAATGTATTAACCCCTAAAGCTAAGTCTAACCCTAACACTAACACCCCCCTAAGTTAAATATAATTTACATCTAACGAAATTAATTATCTCTTATTAAATAAATTATTCCTATTTAAAGCTAAATACTTACCTGTAAAATAAATCCTAATATAGCTACAATATAAATTATAATTATATTATAGCTATTTTAGGATTAATATTTATTTTACAGGTAACTTTGTAATTATTTTAACCAGGTACAATAGCTATTAAATAGTTAAGAACTATTTAATAGTTACCTAGTTAAAATAATTACAAAATTACCTGTAAAATAAATCCTAACCTAAGTTACAATTAAACCTAACACTACACTATCATTAAATTAATTAAATAAAATACCTACAATTATCTACAATTAAACCTAACACTACACTATCAATACATTAATTAAATACAATATCTACAAATAACTACAATGAAATAAACTAACTAAAGTACAAAAAATAAAAAAGAACTAAGTTACAAAAAATAAAAAAATATTTACAAACATAAGGAAAATCTTACAACAATTTTAAACTAATTACACCTACTCTAAGCCCCCTAATAAAATAACAAAGCCCCCCCAAAATAAAAAATGCCCTACCCTATTCTAAATTACTAAAGTTCAAAGCTCTTTTACCTTACCAGCCCTGAACAGGGCCCTTTGCGGGGCATGCCCCAAGAAGTTCAGCTCTTTTGCCTGTAAAAAAAAACATACAATACCCCCCCCCCAACATTACAACCCACCACCCACATACCCCTAATCTAACCCAAACCCCCCTTAAATAAACCTAACACTAAGCCCCTGAAGATCATCCTACCTGGTCTTCACCTCACCGGGTATCACCGATCCGTCCTGGCTCCGATATCTTCATCCAACCCAAGCGGGGGCTAGACATCCACTGAAGAAGTCCAGAAGAGGGTCCAAAGTCTTCATCCTATCCGGGAAGAAGAGTAGATCCGGACCGGCAACCATCATCTTCCAAGCGGCATCTTCTATCTTCATCCGATGAGGACCGGCTCCATCCTGAAGACCTACACCGCGGACCCATCTTCATCCGGCCACGTCCAACTGAAGAATGACGGTTCCTTTAAGGGACGTCATCCAAGATGGCGTCCCTCGAATTCCGATTGGCTGATAGGATTCTATCAGCCAATCGGAATTAATCTAGGAATATTCTGATTGGCTGATGGAATCAGCCAATCAGAATCAAGTTCAATCCGATTGGCTGATCCAATCAGCCAATCAGATTGAGCTTGCATTCTATTGGCTGTTCCGATCAGCCAATAGAATGCGAGCTCAATCTGATTGGCTGATTGGATCAGCCAATCGGATTTATCTTGATTCTGATTGGCTGATTCCATCAGCCAATCAGAATATTCCTACCTTAATTCCGATTGGCTGATAGAATCCTATCAGCCAATCGGAATTCGAGGGACGCCATCTTGGATGACGTCCCTTAAAGGAACCGTCATTCTTCAGTTGGACGTCGCCGGAAGAAGATGGGTCCGCGATGGAGGTCTTCAGGATGGAGCCGGTCCTCATCGGATGAAGATAGAAGATGCCGCTTGGAAGATGATGGTTGCCGGTTTGGATCGCCTCTTCTTCCCGGATAGGATGAAGACTTTGGACCCTCTTCTGGACTTCTTCAGTGGATGTCTAGCCCCCGCTTGGGTTGGATGAAGATATCGGAGCCAGGACGGATCGGTGATACCCGGTGAGGTGAAGACAAGGTAGGATGATCTTCAGGGGCTTAGTGTTAGGTTTATTTAAGGGGGGTTTGGGTTAGATTAGGGGTATGTGGGTGGTGGGTTGTAATGTTGGGGGGGGTATTGTATGTTTTTTTTTACAGGCAAAAGAGCTGAACTTCTTGGGGCATGCCCCGCAAAGGGCCCTGTTCAGGGCTGGTAAGGTAAAAGAGCTTTGAACTTTAGTAATTTAGAATAGGGTAGGGCATTTTTTTATTTTTGGGGGGCTTTTTATTTTATTAGGGGGCTTAGAGTAGGTGTAATTAGTTTAAAATTGTTGTAATATTTTTCTTATGTTTGTAAATATTTTTTTATTTTTTGTAACTTAGTTCTTTTTTATTTTTTGTACTTTAGTTAGTTTATTTCATTGTAGTTATTTGTAGGTATTGTATTTAATTTATTTATTGATAGTGTAGTGTTAGGTTTAATTGTAGGTAATTGTAGGTATTTTATTTAATTAATTTATTGATAGTGTAGTGTTAGGTTTAATTGTAACTTAGGTTAGGATTTATTTTACAGGTAAATTTGTAATTATTTTAACTATTTTAGCTATTAAATAGTTCTTAACTATTTAATAGCTATTGTACCTGGTTAAAATAAATACAAAGTTACCTGTAAAATAAATATTAATCCTAAAATAGCTATAATATAATTATAATTTATATTGTAGCTATATTAGGGTTTATTTTACAGGTAAGTATTTAGCTTTAAATAGGAATAATTTATTTAATAAGAGTGAATTAATTTCGTTAGATTAAAATTATATTTAATTTAGGGGGGTGTTAGTGTTAGGGTTAGACTTAGCTTTAGGGGTTAATACATTTATTAGAATAGCGGCGAGATTCGGTCGGCAGATTAGGGGTTGATAATTGAAGTTAGGTGTCGGCGATGTTAGGGAGGGCAGGTTAGGGGTTAATAAATATAATATAGGGGTCGGCGGTGTTAGGGGCAGCAGATTAGGGGTACATAAGTATAACGTAGGTGGAGGCGCTTTGCGGTCGGCAGATTAGGGGTTAATTATTGTAGGTAGCTGGCTGCGACGTTGTGGGGGGCCGGTTAGGGGTTAATAAATATAATATAGGGGTCGGCGATGTTAGGGCAGCAGATTAGGGGTACATAGGGATAATGTAGCTGGAGGCGGCTTGCGGACGGCAGATTAGGGGTTAATAAGTGTAGGTAGCTGGCGGCGACGTTGTGGGGGGCAGATTAGGGGTAAATAAATATAATATAGGGGTCGGCGGTGTTAGGGGCAGCAGATTAGGGGTACATAAGGATAACATAGGTGGCGGTCGGCAGATTAGGGGTTAAAAAAATGTAATCGAGTTGCAGAGATGTGGTGGGACCTCGGTTTAGGGTTACATAGGTAGTCCTGCGGCTGGAGTTTTGTCGTTAGATTTCTAACGCTCACTTCAGACACGACTCTAAATACCGGAGTTAGAAAAATCCCATTGAAAAGATAGGATACGCAATTTACGTAAGGGGATCTGCGGTATGGAAAAGTCGCGGCTGAAAAGTGAGCGTTAGACCCTTTTTTGAGTGACTCCAAATACCTGAGGTAGCCTAAAACCAGCGTTAGGAGCCTCTAACGCTGGTTTTCACGGCTAACGCCAAACTCTAAATCTAGGCCTTGGTTAGTAACGTCCCTAATTGGAATTTATTAACACATGGTTAGCAGATGATAAGGACGAGATTATCAGTTGTCTCTAGTTAGGGATGTCCACTGTTTTGATATTTATTAGCTAAATAGTGACAGAATGTGCATTCAAATCAGTCTGAGAACAAAGTGGCAAAATAAAAGCCAATATTAAAAATGTAGGTAAATTAATTAAATTGCCATTCAAATGAAGTGTTAATTCATCCAGATATGGGTTAATGCTGATTTCTATTGGTAATAGTTCATATTATATATATCTCTAATTCAGTAAAGTCCCCCCTGAATTAATTTACATATGACACTGTCTGGAAACAAAGTGGCTAAATAAAAGCCGGTATTAAAAATGTAGGAAAATTAATTATATTGCCCTTCAAGTGAAGGGTTAATTCATCCAGATATGGGTTAATGCTAATATAGGTAATAGTTCATATTATATATATCTCTGATTCAGTAAAGTCAACCCTGAATTCATATACATATGACACCGTGTCGGTTATAATATCAGGTCATTTAGTTGCACCGCTACGTTATTAGTACCAATAATGTACACCGCTATGGTAATGAGATTGATATACCAATTATAAAAATGGAAATGATCTAATAGCACATCACAAGAGTAAGCGTATTACTGTCCGCTATACCGTAGTATCTGAATGGTGGTAATATAACATATGTTTAGCATAAGTCTTTATACTGGGATTCTAACGTGATATTTCTATTAATTCTCAGCTTGGGCATATGGGCTGGAATCTCTCATTCATACCCCACAGTAATAGCATATAAATTGCGATCACTCATTCAAACCCTGAGTTGTGGTTGAATATACGTATATCACGGTTAAATAAAGTCTGGCACAACCCAGACTGTGGGTATATTAACTTTAAATGTGTGATTAACCAGGGCCTGCATACAAATTCAGGTGGGAGCAATAAAGCGTGTTTGGCTTAAATTACTATAGATGAAGTATAAATAGTTTCGGCTAGATTTAGAGTTTTTTTGGTAAAGACCCGCGTAGCTAACGCAGATTTTTTTCCTACCGCTGCTTCCAAACAACGCTGGTATTTAGAGTTATCTGAGGGGCTGCGTTAGGCTCCAAAAAGGGAGCGTTGAGCCGAATTAACCGCTACTTCAACCCTCAATACCAGCGTTGCTTACGGTAGCGGTAAGCTGGCAAAACGTGCTCATGCATGATTCCCCCATAGGAAACAATGCGGCAGTTTGGGCTGAAAAAAAACCTAACACCTGCAAAAAAGCAGCGTTAAGCTCCCAACGCAGCCCCATTGTTTCCTATGGGGAAACACTTTCTAAGTCTGCACCTAACACCCTAAAATGAACCCCGAGTCTAAACACCCCTAACCTTACACTTATTAACCCCTAATCTGCCGACCCCGCTATCGCTGACACCTGCATTACACAATTAACCCCTAATCTGCCACTCCGGACACCGCCGCCACCTACATTATCCCTATGAACCCCTTACCTGCTGCCCCCAACATCGAAGACACCTATATTATATTTATTAACCCCTAATCTGCCCCCCCCAATGTCGCCACCACCTAACTTCAAGTATTAACCCCTAATCTGCCGACCGGACCTCGCCGCTACTATAATAAATGTATTAACCCCTAAAGCTAAGTCTAACTCTAACCCTAACACCCCCCTAAGTTAAATATAATTTTAATCTTACAAAATAAATTAACTCTTATTAACTAAAGTATTCCTATTTAAAACAAAATACTTACCTGTAAAAAAAAACTAATATAGCTACAATATAATGAATAATTATATTGTAGCTATTTTAGGATTTATATTTATTTTACAGGCAACTTTGTATTTATTTTAACTAGGTACAATAGCTATTAAATAGTTATTAACTATTTAATAGCTACCTAGTTAAAATAATTACAAAATTACCTGTAAAATAAATCCTAACCTAAGTTACAATTAAACCTAACACTACACTATCATTAAATTAATTAAATAACGTCTAGATTTAGAGTTCTGCGGCCAAAGGGGTGCATTAGCTACGCGTGCTTTTTTTCTCCCGCACCTTTTAAATACCGCTGGTATTTAGAGTTCACAGAATGGCTGCGTTAGGCTCCAAAAAAGGAGCGTAGAGCATATTTACCGCCACTGCAACTCTAAATACCAGCGTTACTTACGGACGAGGCCAGCTTCAAAAACGTGCTCGTGCACGATTCCCCCATAGAAAACAATGGGGCTGTTTGAGCTGAAAAAAAACCTAACATCTGCAAAAAAGCAGCGTTCAGCTCCTAACGCAGCCCCATTGTTTACTATGGGGAAAAACTTCCTATGTCTGCACCTAACACTCTAACATGTACCCCGAGTCTAAACACCCCTAACCTTACACTTATTAACCCCTAATCTGCCGCCCCCGCTATCGCTGACACCTGCATATTTTTTTTAACCCCTAATCTGCCGCTCCGTATACCGCCGCCACCTACATTATACCTATGTACCCCTAATCTGCTGCCCCTAACACCACCGACCCCTATATTATATTTATTAACACCTAATCTGCCCCCCACAACGTCGCCGCCAGCTACCTACAATAATTAACCCCTAATCTGCCTACCGAACCGCACCGCTACTATAATAAATGTATTAACCCCTAATCCGCCTCACTCCCGCCTCAATAACCCTATAATAAATAGTATTAACCCCTAATCTGCCCTCCCTAACATCGCCGACACCTAACTTCAAACATTAACCCCTAATCTGCCGATCGGATCTCGCCGCTAGTCTAATAAATGGATTAACCCCTAAAGCTAAGTCTAACCCTAACACTAACACCCCCTAAGTTAAATATAATTT
Organism: Bombina bombina; assembly: GCF_027579735.1. Taxonomy (NCBI): domain Eukaryota; kingdom Metazoa; phylum Chordata; class Amphibia; order Anura; family Bombinatoridae; genus Bombina; species Bombina bombina. The sequence goes on along the minus strand of NC_069499.1, from coordinate 62,843,007 downwards.
AAATCTAACGAAATAAATTAACTATTATTAAATAAATTATTCCTATTTAAAGCTAAATACTTACCTGTAAAATAAACCCTAATATAGCTACAATATAAATTATAATTATATTGTAGCTATTTTAGGATTAATATTTATTTTACATGTAACTTTGTATTTATTTTAACCAGGTACAATAGCTATTAAATAGTTAACTATTTAATAGCTAAAATAGTTAAAATAATTACAAAATTACCTGTAAAATAAATCCTAACCTAAGTTACAATTAAACCTAACACTACACTATCAATAAATTAATTAAATAAACTACCTACAATTACCTACAATTAAACCTAACACTACACTATCAATAAATTAATTAAATAAAATACCTACAAATAACTACAATGAAATAAACTAACTAAAGTACAAAAAATAAAAAAGAACTAAGTTACAAAAAATAAAAAAATATTTACAAACATTAGAAAAATATTCCAACAATTTTAAACTAATTACACCTACTCTAAGCCCCCTAATAAAATAACAAAGACCCCCAAAATAAAAAAATGCCCTACCCTATTCTAAATTAAAAAAGTTCAAAGCTCTTTTACCTTACCAGCCCTGAAAAGGGCCATTTGCGGGGCATGCCCCAAATAATTCAGCTCTTTTGCCTGTAAAAAAAAACATACAATACAATACCCCCCCCAACATTACAACCCACCACCCACATACCCCTAATCTAACCCAAACCCCCCTTAAATAAACCTAACACTAAGCCCCTGAAGATCTTCCTACCTTATCTTCACCATGCCAGGTTCACCGATCGATCCAGAAGAGCCTCCGATGTCTTGATCCAAGCCCAAGCGGGGGGCTGAAGAGTGACGTCCATCCTCCGGCTGAAGTCTTGATCCAAGCGGGCAGAAGAGGACATCCGGACCGGCAAACATCTTCATCCACGCCGCATCTTCTATGTTCTTCAATCCGATGACGACCGGCTGATCTTCAAGACCTCCAGCGCGGATCCATCCATCTTCACCGACGACTTCCCGACGAATGACGGTTCCTTTAAGGGACGTCATCCAAGATGGCGTCCATCGAATTCCGATTGGCTGATAGGATTCTATCAGCCAATCGGAATTAAGGTAGGAAAATTCTGATTGGCTGATGGAATCAGCCAATCAGAATCAAGTTCAATCCAATTGGCTGATCCAATCCGCCAATCAGATTGAGCTCACATTTTATTGGCTGTTGTGATCATCCAATAGAATGCAAGCTCAATCTGATTGGCTGATTGGATCAGCCAATCGGATTGAACTTGATTCTGATTGGCTGATTCCATCAGCCAATCAGAATTTTCCTACCTTAATTCCGATTGGCTGATAGAATCCTATCAGCTAATCGGAATTCGAGGGACGCCATCTTGGATGACGTCCCTTAAAGGAACCGTCATTCGTCGGGAAGTCGTCGGAAGAAGAGGATGGATCCGCGGTGGAGGTCTTCAAGATGGAGCCGGTCGTCATCGGATGAAGATAGAAGATGCTGTTTGGAAGAAGATGGATGCCGGTCCGGATCTACTCTTCTGCCCGGATAGGATGAAGACTTTGGAGACTCTTCTGGACTTCTTCAGCCGTCGCTTGATAGAAGACTTCAGCCAGATGATGGATGTCTAGCCCCCGCTTGGGCTTGGATGAAGATTTCGGAGCCTGGAACGATCGGTGATACCTGGCATGGTGAAGACAAGGTAGGAAGATCTTCAGGGGCTTAGTGTTAGGTTTATTTAAGGGGGGTTTGGGTTAGATTAGGGGTATGTGGGTGGTGGGTTGTAATGTTGGGGGGGTATTGTATGTTTTTTTTTACAGGCAAAAGAGCTGAATTCTTTGGGGCATGCCCCGCAAAGGGCCCTTTTAAGGGCTGGTAAGGTAAAAGAGCTTTGAACTTTTGTAATTTAGAATAGGGTAGGGCATTTTTTTATTTTGGGGGTCTTTGTTATTTTATTAGGGGGCTTAGAGTAGGTTTAATTAGTTTAAAATTGTTGTAATTTTTTTCTAATGTTTGCAAATATTTTTTTATTTTTTGTAACTTAGTTCTTTTTTATTTTTTGTACTTTAGTTAGTTTATTTAATTGTATTTATTTGTAGATATTGTATTTAATTAATTTATTGATAGTGTAGTGTTAGGTTTAATTGTAACTTAGGTTAGGATTTATTTTACAGGTAATTTTGTAATTATTTTAACTAGGTAGCTATTAAATAGCTATTAACTATTTAATAGCTATTGTACCTGGTTAATATAATTACAAAGTTGCCTGTAAAATAAATATTAATCCTAAAATAGCTAAGATATAATTATAATTTATATTGTAGCTATATTAGGGTTTATTTTACAGGTAAGTATTTAGATTTAAATAGGAATCATTTATTTAATAAGACTTAATTTATTTAGTTAGATAAAAATTATATTTAACTTAGGGGGGTGTTAGGGTTAGACTTAGCTTTAGGGGTTAAAAAATTTAGTAGAGTAGCGGTGTGCTCAGGTCAGCAGATTAGGGGTTAATACTTGAAGTTAGGTGTCGGCGATGTTAGGGAGAGCAGATTAGGGGTTAATAATATTTATTATAGGGTTATTGAGGCGGGAGTGAGGCGGATTAGGGGTTAATACATTTATTATAGTAGCGGTGAGCTCCGGTCGGCAGATTAGGGGTTAATTATTTTAGGTAGGTGGAGGCGATATTAGGGGTTAATAAATATAATATAGGGGTCGGCGGTGTTAGGGGCAGCAGATTAGGGGTACATAGGGATAACGTAGTTGGCGGCGGTGTACGGAGCGGCAGATTAGGGGTTAAAACATTTTAATATAGTGGAGGCGATGTGGGGGGGCCTTGGTTTAGGGGTACATAGGTAGTTTATGGGTGTTAGTGTACTTTAGAGCACAGTAGTTAAGAGTTTTATGAACCGGCGTTAGCCCAGAAAGCTCTTAACTACTGACTTTTTTCTGCGGCTGGAGTTTTGTCGTTAGATTTCTAACGCTCACTTCAGCCACAACTCTAAATACCGGCATTAGAAAGATCCCATTGAAAAGATAGGATACGCAAATGGCGTAGGGGGATCTGCGGTATGGAAAAGTCGCGGCTGGAAATTGAGCGTTAGACCCTTTCCTGACTGACTCTAAATACCAGAGGGTGGTAAAAACCAGCGTTAGGAGCCTCTAACGCTCGTTTTCATGGCTACCGCCCAACTCTAAATCTAGCCGTAAATTAGCTACCAATACCTACAATTAAATACAATTAAATAAACTAAACTAAATTACAAAAAACCCCACTAAATTACAGAAAATAAAAAAATGTTACAAGAATTTTAAACTAATTACACCTAATCTAAGCCCCCCTAATAAAATAATAATAAAAAAAAAATAATAAAAGTCCCTACCCTATTCTACATTACAAAGTAATCAGCTCTTTTACCAGCCCTTAAAAGGGCTTTTTGCGGGGCATGCCCCAAAGTAATCAGCTCTTTTGCCTGTAAAAAAAAATACAAACCCCCCAACATTAAAACCCACACCCACATACCCCTACTCTAACCCACCCAAACCCCCCTTAAATAAACCTAATACTACCCCCCTGAAGATCTCCCTACCTTGAGTCGTCTTCACCCAGCCGGGCCGAAGTCTTCATCCGGTGGGGCAGAAGAGGACATCCAGACCGGCAGAAGTCTTCATCCTATCCGGGCAGAAGAGGACATCTGGACTGGCAGACATCGGAATTAAGGTAGGAAAAATCTGATTGGCTGATTCAATCAGCCAATCAGATTCAAGTTCAATCCGATTGGCTGATCCAATCAGCCAATCAGATTGAGCCGATTGGCTGATCCAATCAGCCAATCAGATTGAGCTTGCATTCTATTGGCTGATCCTACCTTAATTCCAATTGGCTGATAGTATCCTATCAGCCAATCGGAATTCAAGGGACGCCATCTTGGATGACGTAATTTAAAGGAACCTTCATTAGGCGAGTAGGCGTCGGTTGAAGAGGATGGATCCGCGTTGGCTGGGAAGAAGATGGCTCCACTCCGGATGAAGATAGAAGATGCCACTTGGATGAAGATGTCTGCCGGTCCGGATGTCCTCTTCTGCCCGGATAGGATGAAGACTTCTGCCGGTCTGGATGTCCTCTTCTACCCCATCGGATGAAGACTTCGGCCCAGCTGGGTGAAGATAACTCAAGGTAGGGAGATATTCAGGGGGGTAGTGATAGGTTTTTTTAAGGGGGGTTTGGGTGGGTTAGAGTAGGGGTATGTGGGTGGTGGGTTGTAATGTTGGTGGGGGATATTGTATTTTTATTTTCAGGCAAATGAGCTGATTACTTTGGGGCAAGGCCCCGCAAAAAGCCCTTTTAAGGGCTGGAAAAATTGCTGATTACTTTTGTATTTTAGAATAGGGTAGGGAATTTTTTATTTTGGGGGGCTTTTTTATTTTATTAGGGGGCTTAGATTAGGTGTAATTAGTTTAAACTGCTTGTAATTCTTTTTTATTTTTTGTAATTTAGTGTTTGTTTGTTTTTTGTATTATAGAATAGTTTATTTAATTGTATTTAATTGTAGGTAATTGTAGGTAATTTATTTAATTAATTTAATTTAATGATAGTGTAGTGTTAGGTTTAATTGTAACTTAGGTTAGGATTTATTTTACATGTAATTTTGAATTTATTTTAACTAGGTAGCCGTTAAATAGTTATTAACTATTTAATAGCTTTTGTACCTAGTTAAAATAAATACAAAGTTGCCTGTAAAATAAATATAAATCCTAAAATAGCTACAATGTAATTATTAATTAAATTGTAGCTATATTAAGGTTTATTTTATAGGTAAGTATTTAGTTTTAAATAGGAATAATTAAGTTAATTTTTATGAATATTATTTCATTTAATATAAATTATATTTATATTAGAGGGTTGTTAGGGTTAGGGTTAGAGTTATGTTTAGGGGTTAATAACTTTATTATAGTAGCGGCAACGGTGCAGGCGGAAGATTAGGGGTTAATAATTGTAGGTAGGTGGCAGTGATGTTAGGGAGGGCAGATTAGGGGTTAATACAATTTATTCTAGTGTTTGCGAGGCGGGAGTGCGCCGGAATACATTTATTATAGTGGCGGCGAGGTCCGGTCGGCAGATTAGGGGTTAATAAGTGTAGTTAGGTAGCTGCGACGTTGAGGGGGCAGATTAGGGGTTAATAAATATAATATAGGGGTTGGCGATGTTCGGGGCATCAGATTAGGGGTTCATAAGTATAACGTAGTTGGCGGCGATGTCCGGTCGGCAGATTAGGGGTTAAAAATTTTTATTAGAGTGGCGGCGAAGTGGGGGGGCCTCGGTTTACGGGTACATAGGTATTTTATGGGTGTTAGTGTACTTTAGAGCACAGTAGTTAGGAGCTTTATTTTCCGGCGTTAGCCCATAAAGCTCTTAACTACTGACTTTTTTTGCGGCTGGAGTCTTGTCGGTAGAGCCTGGAATCGCGGTAGGGAAGTGAGTGTTAGACCCTTTCCTTTCTGACTCTAAATACCAGCTGGCGGCCAAAAGCAGCATTAAGGGGTCCTAACGCTGCTTTTGACGGCTAATGCCAAACTCTAAATCTAGCCGTTTGTTTCTAATTAATCACAGCTTTGGCATTTGTACTGGAATCACTCTTTCGTACCCCACATTGTTAACATATAAGTTGTGATCGCTCTTTCAAACCCTGAGTTGTAGTTACATCTGCATAAATCACGGCTAAATAAAGTCTGGCACAACCCAGACTGTGGGTATATTAACTTTAAATGTGTGATCAAACTGGGCATGCATACGAGTTCCAGATGGAAACAATGTAGCATGTTTAGCTTTACACAGAAAGTTTTGAGCACATTGTTTCCATTTGATCGCAGTTCACTGAACATTCCTACGGTATAAGCTAGTCAATTACGACCTCAGGTAGTAGCTAGTAGTGATTAGTGATGTCGCGAATTGTTCGCCGGCAAATAGTTCCCGGTGAACGCGAACAAGCTATGTTCGCCGGGAACTATTTGCCGATGTTCGATCCGCCCCCTATTCGTCATCATTGAGTAAACTTTGACCCTGTATCTCACAGTCTGCAGACACATTCCAGCCAATCAGCAGCAGACACTCCCTCCCAGACCCTCCCAGGTTCCTGGACAGCAGCCATTTTAGATTCATTCGGAAGCTGCATTCTTAGTGAGAGGAGGGACAGTGTAGCTGCTGGTGATTTTATAGGGAAATTGATAGCTAGGCTAGTGTATTCAGTGTCCACTACAGTAGTGTAAATAATTTAAAGAAAAAAAAAAACTTTTTTGACTATGAAACATCAGTCTGCTAGTGTAATCTAATTGCAGTTGCCTGCCTGCTAGCGTGTGTACCAGGCCCACTTGCCCAGTGCCACCACTCATATCTGGTGTAACAGTAGTGTAAATAATTAAAAAAAACAAAAACTTTTTTGACTGTGAAACATCAGTCTGCTAGTGTAATCTAATTGCAGTTGCCTGCCAGCGTGTGTGCCAGGCCCACTTGCCCAGTGCCACCACTCATATCTGGTGCAACAGTAGTGTAAATAATTAAAAAAAAAACTTTTTGGACTGTGAAACATCAGTCTGCTAGTGTAATCTAATGCAGTTGCCTGCCTGCTAGCATGTGTGCCAGGCCCACTTACCCAGTGCCACCACTCATATCTGGTGTAACAGTAGTGTAAATAAATAAAAAAAAACAACGTTTTGGACTGTGAAACATCAGTCTGCTAGTGTAATCTAATTGCAGTTGCCTGCCTGCCAGCGTGTGTGCCAGGCCCACTTGCCCAGTGCCACCACTCATATCTGGTGTAACAGCAGTGTAAATAATTTAAAAAAAAAACTTTTTTGACTGTGAAAATTCAGTCTGCTAGTGTAATCTAATTGCAGTTTCCTGCCTGCCAGCGTGTGTGCCAGGCCCACTTGCCCAGTGCCACCACTCATATCTGGTGTAACAGTAGTGTAAATAATTAAAAAAAAAACTTTTTTGACTGTGAAACATCAGTCTGCTAGTGTAATCTAATTGCAGTTGCCTGCCTGCTAGTGTGTGGGCCAGGCCCACTTGCCCAGTGCCACCACTCATATCTGGTGTAACAGTAGTGTAAATTTTTTTAAAAAAAAAACTTTTTTGACTGTGAAACATCAGTCTGCTTGTGTAATCTAATTGCAGTTGCCTGCCTGCCAGCGTGTCTGCCAGGCTCACAGCGCATACTGTGCCCACTTGCCCAGTGCCACCACTCATATCTGGTGTAACAATAGTGTAAATTTAAAAAAAAAAACTTTTTTGACTGTGAAACATCAGTCTGCTTGTGTAATCTAATTAGTTGCCTGCCTGCCTGCCAGCATGTGTGCTAGGCTCACAGCGTATACTGTGCCCACTTGCCCAGTGCCACCACTCATATCTTGTTTAATAGTAGTGTAAGTGTACATTTAAAAAAATAAAAACTTTTTGTACTGTCAAACATCAGTCTGCTTTTTTGTGTCAGGCTCACTGCGTATACTGTGCCCACTTGCCCAGTGCCACCACTCATATCTTGTTTAATAGTAGTGTAAGTGTACATTTAAACAAATAAAAACTTTTTGGACTGTGAAACATCAGTCTGCTTTTTTGTGTCAGGCTCACAGCGTATACTGTGCCCACTTGCCCAATGCCACCACTCATATCTTGTTTAATAGTAGTGTAAGTGTACATTTAAACAAATAAAAACTTTTTGGACTGTGAAACATCAGTCTGCTTTTTTGTGTCAGGCTCACTGCGTATACTGTGCCCACTTGCCCAGTGCCACCACTCATATCTTGTTTAATAGTAGTGTAAGTGTACATTTAAACAAATAAAAACTTTTTGGACTGTGAAACATCAGTCTGCTTTTTTGTGTCAGGCTCACTGCGTATACTGTGCCCACTTGCCCAGTGCCACCACTCATATCTTGTTTAATAGTAGTGTAAGTGTACAATTAAAAAATAAATAAATTTTGGAATGTGAAACATCAGTCTGCTTTTTTGTTTCAGGCTCACAGCTTATACTGGGCCCACTTGCCCAGTGCCACCACTCATATCTTGTTTAATAGTAGTGTAAGTGTACATTTAAAAAAATTAAAACTTTTTGGACTGTGAAACATCAGTCTGCTTTTTTGTGTCAGGCTCACAGCGTATACTGTGCCCACTTGCCCAATGCCACCACTCATATCTTGTTTAATAGTAGTGTAAGTGTACATTTAAAAAAAATGACAGGGGGGGCGGAGCTAGCTGCCTAGCTGAGTAGTCGCAGCAGAGAAGAGCTCCTGATAGAAAAGTTGCTATAAGTTTATTTTTTATAACTAAGAGGATCTAGATTAATCCTATTTGCACCTCAAGCCTACTACCTAAGCTGTGGTTTAGTGTACCGGACATAGCCTCATATTTATGGGTATTTTTAAAAGGAGCCACCGTGAGTCTGTACATCTGACAGCCTGAGAAGACCACACATAGCCTGCACGCAGCTATTCTAAGTACCGACTGTTACCCACAAAGGACATCCAACTCCGGAGAGCAAGAGCTCCGCTACGGAGCTGCTACAACTGCAGAGGCCTCATCCCTCCAGCCCGGGGGAAACCACGGACGCTACCAAGCCCGGCATCTGACACCCCACGGGACCTGGCGGCAATCCCATAAAAGCTCGCAACATCTTACCAGAGCGGAATAAGAGCAAGAAAGTTGCCCCTCGGAGGGGAAAAGGTGTGAGGCTGAGTGGGTAAGTACATCCTGATTCTAGAGGCCTAAAGAGTTGCGGCGCGAAAAAGCCGCCATCTTACCTTCCCCCACGCCAGCCTCACACGAAACTGCGCCAGGCCAGAATCACTCCGGTACACATCACAGAGACTCTAACTCTCACTATAAGGGCTATCAGCCGGAATTAAGTTCAGTAGTGGGGCCCTGGACCTAAAATACCAACTCACTCTGCAGCACCCCTAAGTATAACCTCAGTACAGGTCGCTTAATACTAGAAGCAGCCTGCCACATAGAACGTGAAAGCTAACTCGCTGAGGAAAACTTCCTTTTTTTTTATCTTCATCACTTTATAATAATACAGGGAATCATCATAACCCCCTTATTGCCTTGCATTCTCCACTTCAATTTACTTAGAGGTAACACTACAGAGCCCTCTGGTCTAGACTCCCTCCCCCCCTTTCCAGCTGCCCATAGTTACCAGCGGGTCATACCCAATCTCCTTTTCCCCACTTTGCCCAATAGGGGGCACGCCCCTGGGAGTGGAGTCTAGCTCGTACACGCTTCTATAATTGTCTTACTTACAATTCAAACCTAGTTAAAACCTGAATAATAATGCAAGGCTAGAGGCAAAAGAACAGGGGTGCGGGACTCCCTCCGGGAGCCATTTAAACTAAGGACTCTGTCTCAAAAGTTTATCTGCACTAGCTGCTTACACCAATATTCATACAGCCTGTCATGGCTAATATAATGGGGAAAAACAAAAACTCCAGAAAAATCCCAAAAGGACTCTAACTGATCATTTTCATAACAAACATGCTTCAGACCTAGAAAACTCAGAAGATGACTCCAGAGATTCAGCCATCTCACCTAACAGACTTCCTAAAACAGACATCCGCCACAGAGAAGGTCCCACCCTCTCCCAGTCAACTTTTTTAGATACCATACAGACCCTGTCTGACAAAATGGATACACATCACACTTCTCTACGTCAGAAGTTTAGACAATCAGTGGCTGAACTGAAAAGGGAAATATCATCAGTGAATGAACGCACTGAAACTCTAGAGAAGAAGCATGAAGACCTGGCTCTTGACCAATCTAACCTACTTGCCTACTCCCAAAATTTGGCAGAAATGATTACAGAATTGGAAGGCAAGCTAGCAGACATGGAAGACAGATCACGTCATAATAACTTAAGAATCCGTGGCATCCCAGAATCTGTTACTACAGCGGACCTCCCAGCCCACCTACAGGGACTATTTAAAGAAATATTGGACACGCTCCAGCCGCAAGAACTACTGATAGATAGAGCTCATAGAGCCCTACGACCCCGAAACTCGTCTGCAGACAACCCTAGAGACGTTATCCTGAGATTACATTATTTCACAACCAGAGATAAAATACTAAGAGCCTCATTCACTAACAAGACACTTAAAGACCCATACCAAGGAATACAGATTTTCCCAGATCTATCCCAACACACTTTGGCGAGGAGAAGATCCTTCCAACAGTTTACAAGAGTCCGGAGACACAATAACATCAAATACAGATGGGGATTCCCTGTGAAGCTCTTTCTACAACACCAAGACAGGTCCTACGTGATCTCCACGCCTGACCAAGGAATGAAACTTCTTCACACTTTGGGACTTGATCACCCCCAAAAGACTAACCAAAGCTTAGAAGACAACCCGGAATCACTCAACATATCTGCTCCGGAATGGAACCCACGTTCTCCCTCATCCAGCAACCCTAATCTCACAAAGTGATGAAGAGAGCTAACGCATGGGAGTCTGACCATAGCGAAAGTACAAGTTCACTGCTGCCAGACATCCCATTGATTCCTATGGGAGATGTCTGCACCTAACACCCTAACATGTACCCCGAGTCTAAACACCACTAATCTGCCCCCTACACCGCCGCAACTAAATAAAGTTATTACCCCCTAAACCGCCGCTCCCAGAGCCCACCGCAAGCTACTCTATACATATTAACCCCTAAACCACCGCTCCCTAACCCCGCCGCAACTATAATAAATGTATTAACCCCTAAACCGCCGCTCCCGGAGCCCACCACCACCTACATTATAGCTAGTAACCCCTATCCTGCCCCCACTATACCGCCGCCCTCTATAATAAAGTTATCAACCCCTATCCTGCCGATCCCGCACCTCGCCGCAACTAAATAAATATTTTAACCCCTAAACCGCCGCTCCCGGACCCCCGCAACCTATATTAAATTTATTAACCCCTATCCTGCCCCCCCTACACCGTCGCCACCTATAATACATTTATTAACCCCTATCCTGCCCCCCCTTACACCGCCGCCACTGTACTAAAATTATTAACCTCTAAACCTAAGTCTAACACTAACCCTAACACCCCCTAACTTAAATATTAATTAAATAAATCTAAATAATATTTCTATTATGAACTAAATTAATCCTATTTAAAACTAAATACTTACCTGTAAAATAAACCCTAATATAGCTACAATATAAATAATAATTATATTGTAGCTATCTTAGGCCTAGATTTAGAGTTTGGCGGTAGTCGTCAAAACCAGCGTTAGAGGCTCCTAACGCTGGTTTTAGGCTACCGCCGGTATTTGGAGTCAGTCAGGAAAGGGTCTAACGCTCACTTTCCAGCCGCAACTTTTCCATACCGCAGATCCCCTTACGTCAATTGCGTATCCTATCTTTTCAATGGGATCTTTCTAACTCCGGTATTTAGAGTCGTGTCTGAAGTGAGCGTTAGAATTCTAACGACAAAACTCCAAGCGCAGAAAAAAGTCAGTAGTTAAGAGCTTTCTGGGCTAACGCCGGTTTATAAAGCTCTTAACTACTGTGCTCTAAAGTACACTAACACCCATAAACTACCTATGTACCCCTAAACCGAGGTCCCCCCACATCGCCGCCACTCGATTAAATTTTTTTAACCCCTAATCTGCCGACCGCCACCTACGTTATACTTATGTACCCCTAATCTGCTGCCCCTAACACCGCCGACCCCTATATTATATTTATTAACCCCTAACCTGCCCCCCACAATGTCGCCGGCAGCTACCTACAATAATTAACCCCTAATCTGCCGACCGCAAAGCGCCGCCAGCTACATTATAGCTATGTACCCCTAATCTGCTGCCCCTAACACCGCCGACCCCTATATTATATTTATTAACCCCTAATCTGCCCCCCCTCAACGTCGCCTCCACCTGCCTACACTTATTAACCCCTAATCTGCCGAGCAGATCTCACCGCTACTATAATAAAGTTATTAACCCCTAATCCGCCTCACTCCCGCCTCAATAACCCTATAATAAATAGTATTAACCCCTAATCTGCCCTCCCTAACATCGCCGACACCTAACTTCAAGTATTAACCCCTAATCTGCCGATCGGAGCTCACCGCTACTCTAATAAATTTTTTAACCCCTAAAGCTAATTTTAACCCTAACCCTAACACCCCCCTAAATTAAATATAATTTTATTCTAACGAAATAAATTAACTCTTATTAAATAAATTATTCCTATTTAAAGCTAAATACTTACCTGTAAAATAAATCCTAATATAGCTACAATATAAATTATAATTATATTATAGCTATTTTAGGATTTATATTTATTTTACAGGTAACTTTGTATTTATTTTAACCAGGTACAATAGCTATTAAATAGTTAAGAACTATTTAATAGCTAAAATAGTTAAAATAATTACAAAATTACCTGTAAAATAAATCCTAACCTAAGTTACAATTAAACCTAACACTACACTATCAATAAATTAATTAAATACAATATCTACAATTATCTACAATTAAACCTAACACTACACTATCAATAAATAAATTAAATAAAATACCTACAATTACCTACAATTAAACCTAACACTACACTATCAATAAATGAATTAAATACAATACCTACAAAAAACTACAATTAAATAAACTAACTAAAGTACAAAAAATAAAAAAAAGAACTAAGTTACAAAAAATAAAAAAATATTTACAAACATTAGAAAAATATTACAACAATTTTAAACTAATTACACCTACTCTAAGCCCCCTAATAAAATAACAAAGCCCCCCAAAATAAAAAAATGGCCTACCCTATTATAAATTAAAAAAGTTCAAAGCTCTTTTACCTTACCAGCCCTGAACCGGGCCCTTTGTGGGGCATGCCCCAAAGAATTCAGCTCTTTTGCCTGTAAAAAAAACACATAAAATACCCCCCCCCCAACATTACAACCCACCACCCACATACCCCTAATTTAACCCAAACCCCCCTTAAATAAACCTAACACTAAGCCCCTGAAGATCTTCCTACCTTATCTTCACCATACCAGGTTCACCGATCGGTCCTCGGAAGTGTTGATACAAGCCCAAGCGGGGGGCTGAAGAGTGACGTCCATCCGAAGTCGGAAGTCCATCATCGGGATGAAGTCTTCTATCAAGCCGCATCTTCAATCTTCTTTCTTCTGGAGCGGAGCAGAGCCATCTTCTTCCAAGCCGACGCGGAACATCCTCTTCAACCGACGCCTACTAGCCGAATGACGGTTCCTTTAAATGACGTCATCCAAGATGGCGTCCCTCGAATTCCGATTGGCTGATAGGATTCTATCAGCCAATCGGAATTAAGGTAGGAATATTCTGATTGGCTGATGGAATCAGCCAATCAGAATCAAGTTCAATCCGATTGGCCGATCCGATCAGCCAATCAGATTGAGCTTGCATTCTGTTATTATAATAGCGGTGCGGTCTGCTCAGCAGATTAGGGGTTAATAAGTGTACGCAGGTGGAGGCGACGTTGTGGGGGGCAGATTAGGGGTTAATAAATATAATATAGGGGTCGGCGGTGTTAGGGGCAGCAGATTAGGGGTACATAGGGATAATGTAAGTAGCGGCGGTTTACGGAGCGGCAGATTAGGGGTTAATAAAAATATGCAGGGGTCATCGATAGCGGGGGCGGCAGAATAGGGGTTAATAAGTGTAAGGTTAGGGGTGTTTAGACTCGGGGTACATGTTAGAGTGTTAGGTGCAGACGTAGGAAGTGTTTCCCCATAGCAAACAATGGGGCTGCGTTAGGAGCTGAACGCGGCTTGTTTGCTGGTGTTAGGTTTTTTTTCAGCTCAAACAGCCCCATTGTTTCCTATGGGGGAATCGTGCACGAGCACGTTTTTGAAGCTGGCCGTGTCCGTAAGCACCGCTGGTATCGAGAGTTGAAGTTGCGTTAAATATGCTCTACGCTCCTTTTTTGGAGCCTAACGCAGCCATTCTGTGAACTCTCAATACCAGCGGTATTTAAAAGGTGCGGCCAGAAAAAAGCCAGCGTTAGCTACGCACCCCTTTGGCCGCAGAACTCTAAATCTAGGCGTTAGGATTTATTTTTATTTTACAGGCAACTTTGTACAGTATTTATTTTAACCAGGTACAATAGCTATTAAATAGTTATTAACTATTTAATACCTTACCTAGCTAAAATAAAGAGAAATTTACCTGTAAAATAAAAACTAACCTAAGTTACAATTACACCTAACACTACACTATACTTAAATAAATTATTCCTATTTAAAACTAAATACTTACCTGTAAAATAAACCCTAAGATAGCTACAATGTAATTAATAATTAATAATTATTTTACAGGTAATTTTGTATTTCTTTTAGCTAGGTAGTTATTAAATAGTTAATAACTATTTAATAACTATTCTAACTAGCTAAAATAAATACAAAGTTACCTGTAAAATAAATATAAATCCTAAGATAGCTACAATGTAATTATTAATTACATTGTAGCTATCTTAGGGTTTATTTTACAGGTAAGTATTTAGTTTTAAATAGGAATAATTTATTTAAGTATAGTGTAGTGTTAGGTGTAATTGTAACTTTGGTTAGTTTTTATTTTACAGGTAAAACGTACTTGGTGCGCGGCTTTTTGACAGCTTTTTTGATAACTTAGGCTAATTTTTGCTGGTCCGAGGCGGCGATGTGAGGCGAGCTTAGGCGGGCGTATTGGGCCGGCGAAGGCAGGAAAAGTAGACACGTTGATAACTAGGCCCCTAGATGGACAGCCAGGCACACACATTCATATCTGGTGGTCCTGCCCAAAAATTCAGTTTCTCTGGAGGAAAATATATGACACTTTAGGCGACCTCCACATCATTTCCCCCTACTTACCGGAGATTGCCCTCTTAAACATGCCAATACCTACTCTGAATAACTGCACAGACGCACTCACGATCTACCTTTTTATGGCTACCAAGCTTGCTATAGACAGAGCATGGAGAAATAAAATCTCACCGTCATTCTCACAAGTATTATCTATAATCAGACATATCAGGCAGATGGAGCAATACTCCTTTAGAGTACTAGATAAGGTGGATCAATACTTTCAGATCTGGCATCCATGGCTCGCTCTTTTCCCAGATTAGACAATATTAAACTGTAATACTGTAGAATCCTAGTCACCAGAGAATCCCATCACCGCCTACCCTCCCACCCTTCCTTTTTTTGCCTGGCCTCTGGATATATATACAAATATACATGTCCATACAAAGTCATGACGGTCCAATTATGTATTGATATCTATATTTAAATCAATGTTTTTGTTTATATTTATGTACACATATACTTCTATATAAACCTGTTAATACTAAAACATCTGAGAGCTGTATTTTACATTGTATATATTTCATTTACTATCACTTCTAATATTGTAAAATAGAGACATAGTACTTACAGGCAAGTAACATCACTTTACCATAGTCAATGAATGCATAGGCCCATCCACGAATATGCCAAACGCTAACAGTCTTATGTTTTCGCAATGACGTAAAAATGTACTGATACTTGCACCTGTTTTTCTGTTGTTTATTTCCTTGTTGGATTGTCTCAATAAAAAATTTAATTTAAAAAAAAATGACAGGCAGAGGCAGGCCACCCCGCAGGTGCCATCGTGGTCGTGGTGCTGTGATTCCCTTTGGCCCTAGAATAATGCCCAGTGTTCAGAGGTAGTGATGTCGCGAACCTAAAATTTTGCGTTCGCGATCAGCGAACGTCCGCAAAAGTTCGCGAACCGGGCGAACCGCCATAGACTTCAATAGGCAGGCAAATTTTAAAACCCACAGGGACTCTTTCTGGCCACGAAAGTGATGGAAAAGTTGTTTCAAGGGGACTAACACCTGGACTGTGGTATGCCGGAGGGGGATCCATGGCAAACTCCCATGGAAAATTACATAGTTGATGCAGAGTCTGGTTTTAATCCATAAAGGGCATAAATCACCTAACATTCCTAAATTGTTTGGAATAACATGCTTTAAAACATCAGGTATGATGTTGTATCGTTCAGGTAGTGTAAGTTTTTTTTTTTAAAATGTACACTACTGTTTTAGCAGATATGACTTGCACTGGTGTGACACTGTGCCCTGGCAGGACCTGGAACGCACACGTGTGAGGGAAACTGACTGCTATTATTTCACAGTAAAAAAAGGTTTTGTTTTTTTTAAATGTATGTACACTACTGTTTTAGTAGATATGACTTGCACTGGTGTGACACTGTGCCCTGGCAGTACCTGGAGCGCACACGTGTGAGGGAAACTGACTGCTATTATTTCACAATAAAAAAGGTTGTTTTTTTTTTAAAATATATGTACACTACTGTTTTAGTAGATATGACTTGCACTGGTGTGACACTGTGAACTGGCAGTACCTGGAGCGCACACGTGTGAGGGAAACTGACTGCTATTATTTCACAATAAAAAAGGTTTTTTTTTTTTTTTAAATGTATGTACACTACTGTTTTAGCAGATATGACTTGCACTGGTGTGACACTGTGCTCTGGCAGGACCTGGAACGCACACGTGTGAAGGAAACTGACTGTTATTATTTCACAATAAAAAAAGTTGTTTTTTTATTTTTAAATGTACACTACTGTTTTAGCAGATATGACTTGCACTGGTGTCACACTGTGCCCTGGCAGGACCTGAAACGGACACGTGTGAAGGAAACTGACTGCTATTATTTCAAATTAAAAAAAAGGTGTTTTTTTTTTTTTTTTTTAAATGTACACTACTGTTACACCAGATATGAGTGGTGGCACTGGGCAAGTGGGCTCAGGCAGGCAGGCTGCAATTAGATTACACAGGTTAAAAAAAAAAAAAGAAGACTGATGTTCTAGCCCTAAAAAGGGCTTTTTGGGGTGCTGTCCTTACAGCAGAGATCAGATGAGTCCTTCAGGACTGTAGTGGACACTAAATACACTAGCCTAGCTATCGATTTCCCCATTAAATCAGCAGCAGCTACACTGTCCCTCCTCTCACTAAGAATGCAGGCTCCGAATGAATCTAAAATGGATGCTGTCCAGGAGGTGGGAGGGTCTGGGAGGGAGTGTCTGCTGCTGATTGGCTGGAATGTGTCTTGTGACTGTGAGCTACAGGGTCAAAGTTTACTCAATGATGACGAATAGGGGGCGGATCGAACATCGCATATGTTCGCCGTCCGCTGCGAACGCGAACATGCTATGTTCGCTGCGAACTATTCGCAGCAGAACTGTTCGCGACATCACTATTCAGAGGCCACGTTCCATGAACTCAAAAGGTTCTGAGAAGGACATAGTTGACTTTTTAACACAGGACACCCAATCTTCCATAGTTTCCGCTCCGAACCTTGACGCACCATCATCCTCCAGCTTATCTTCGGGCACCTCTCAAGTTACCACTCGCCCGCCTGCCGCCACCACCAACACTAGCACCACAGCCGCTTCACTTGATGTGTCAGAGGAGTTATTTACACATCAGTTGGAAGAAATGAGTGATGCGCAACCATCATTGACAGAGGATGTAGATAACAGTGATATGTCTCAGTCAGGCAGCATTACAGACATGGACGTACGGTGTGATGATGATGATGTTGTACCCGCTGCTGCTTCCTTTGTTGATTTGTCAGATACAAGTGAAGCGGTTGATGATGACGATGCGTCTGTGGATGTCACGTGGGTGCCCGCTAGAAGAGAAGAAAAACAGGGGGAAAGTTCAGATGGGGAGACAGAGAGGAGGAGGAGACGAGTTGGAAGCAGGGGGAGGTCGTCGCAAGGAGCTAGTGGCACAGTCAGACAGCATGCATCGGCACCCGGGGTCAGCCAGACAGCACGCCAATCAACGCATGCTGTTGCCACTACCAGAATGCCGTCATCGCAGAGCTCAGCAGTGTGGCATTTTTTTTGTGTGTCTGCCTCTGACAACAGCAATGCTATTTGCAACCTGTGCCAAAAGAAACGGAGTCGTGGGAAGTCCAACACCCACCTAGGTACAACTGCTTTGCGAAGGCACATGATCGCACATCACAAACTAATTTAGTTAATTCATTGATTTATGGAGTATTTAGTGCTGA
The DNA here is from genome assembly GCF_027579735.1 of Bombina bombina. NCBI lineage: Eukaryota > Metazoa > Chordata > Amphibia > Anura > Bombinatoridae > Bombina > Bombina bombina. Next base: position 62,824,897 of record NC_069499.1, on the reverse strand, counting down.
CTTTAAAAGGACATTGTAGAGTAAATCATAAAATACTATTTTTCTTTTATTATGTATTTAACTCTTGCAAATGGGTTAAAGTAACAGTAAAGTCAAAATTAAACTTTTATGATTCAGAAAGAACAAGCAATTTTAAACTTTACACTTCAGTTTTGAGATGTGCTTTTTCGCTTCCCATTTTTGGTTCAGAAGCTGAGTTACGCTTGCTTATTGGTGGCTAAATGTAGCCACCAATAAGCAAGCGCTATCCAGGGTTTTAAATCTTAAATGGGCCAGCTCCTCAGCTTTACATTCCTGCATTTTAAATGAAGATAGAAAGAGAATGAAGAAAATGTGATAATAGGAGTAAACGAGAAAGTTGCTTAAATTTGCATGCTCTATCTGAATAATTAAATACATATTTTGGGATTAGTATCCCTTTAATTATTTCCAGGCGTGCAGCCAACACAAGGTGGTAACTGAATCTCTCTATAAAACTGCAGACAGCTGTGCTTTACTCACATCTTGTCAACCATCCTGGTAACTGACTTCCTGTTGGTTTTTATTCCCACAGAGATTTGGGCGATGGTGCGAGGTAGAGTTGGCAGCAAATCTTAGGGAAAACCCCAGGGAGGAAGCAAGGTGTAGCACTTACTGTATATATATTTATCTATGTGAGATTTACTTTAGATAGCTCCAGAAATCATTTAGACGACAAATTACATTTATGAAATGAACATAACATTTAGTGCCCTGTTACTATCTTTGGAATTTAGCGATAGCTGTCAATGAAGTGTAGGAAAAATAAAAGAAATTGCAAACCATTCTGGATTAATCCCAAATCTGACACTTCTTTAGACTATCAGTCAGTAGCTACAATGCGTACTCTCTGGAGCACATTCATGAATGTGAATTCCTTTGCAATTACACTACACTATTTGGGGTTGTTTGGCCATGGGAATCCAGATATGAACAATCTTCCTTAAAGGGACATTTTGACAACCTTACAAGAATCTATGAATTTAGGCCAATGTGTAACAGAAATGCTATTCGGTCATTTGACTGCTTAAAGGGACACTCAGGTTTTATAAAATGTTCATGATTCAAATAGAGCATGTCATTTTAAACAACTTTCCTATTTACTTCCATTAAAAAAAATGTGCACAGTCTTTTATATTTACAATTTTTGAGTCACTAGATCCTACTGAGCATGTGCAAGAATTCACAGACTATACGTCTATGCATTTGTGATTGGCTGATTGCTATCACATGGTACAAGGGGAGTGGAAATATACATAACTTTGAAATTTGTTATAAAAAAATCTACTATTCATTTGAAGTTCAGACTAAGTGCTATTGCATTGTCTTGTTATCTTGCATTTGTTGATTATGCAAATCTAATGGAACCCAGATTTTTAAAATGTCATGATTCAGATGTAGAGAGACAACACAATTTTTAAAAAAACAAACCTTTCCAATTTATTTTTTATCATTAAATGTATTGTTTTCATGGTATCCCTTGTTAAAAACTAGTTAGGAAGGCTCAAGAGCGTGCACGTGCTGGAGCACTATATATGGCAGCATTTTTTTAGACTGGTTTTAACAGTGTTATACACTCTGCAAACAAAGCTGCCAAAAATATTTTTAAAAAGTTGATATCATATAGTTCTCCAGACTTGTACACACTAGCTACCTAGATATTCTCTTCAACAAAGAAATCCACAAGATCAAAGTAAATCTGATTATAGAATTGATTGAAAACCTTTTTAAAATTGTATCCTCTATCAGAATCATGAAGGAAAATGTTGGGTTTTATGTCCCTTTAGTAATAATTATTTGTACATTTTCAGATCATTTGTTTCAACTTGTGGGGCAGGTTATTGGTTAGACAGACCAGTTGTGTAAAAATGTGTGCTTCTTGCTAGACTAAGGGGCCAATTTATGATGGCCCGAATAGGGCCATCTCGCCCTGTTTCTGCGTGAGCCTTCAGGCTCGCCAGAAACCGCAGTTAAGAAGCAGCGGTCTTAAGAACGCTGCTCCTTAACTGTATCCGCCACGTCTGAGCGGCGTACAGCAATCAACCCAATCCTATACGATCGGGTTAATTGACACCCCCTGCTAGCAACAGATTGGCAGGGAATCTGCAGGGGGCGGCATTGCACAAGCAGTTCACCAGAAATGCTTGAACAATGTTAAATGCCACAACGTATGTTGTCGACATTTAGCGAGGTAGCGAGGTCAAGTGAACGTGATTCCCTACAATGAATCATGTCCGCTCGCCTCTTATTAAATCTACCCCTTTGTCTGCATCCAACTGAGTTTTGTCAGTCAACCACACACAAGCTATTTTGTTCGCTTTTGGAACTGACCGGCTGTACAGCCAATAAGCTGCTGTAGCTTCCACTGCTCAGTCATGTAAACAACTAAACAAGGTGCGAAACTAATGCCAAAAAAAGTTGTGTTATTTCACTCTCCATAGCGCTGCCTTTACAAGTTACTGAAAAGCTTCCTTGTGCGTGTGATTTGGTGGCATTCATCTCCATACCGCACAAAAGCCAAGGGCTGCTTTGACATGCTCGTGCACGCTTTCCCACATAGACATCAATGGGGAGAGAGTGAGAAAAAAAAAGTAACACCTGCGATCGCGGAATGGAGATCACCGTAATGCCATTGATGTCTATGTGGAAAAAAAGTTACATTTAAACCTAACACCCTAACATAAACACCCATAATCTGCCGCCCCCGACATCGCCGACACCCAAATAAAGTTATTAACCCCTAATCTGCCACTCCCGACATCGCCGACACCTAAATAAAATGATTAAACCCTAATCTGCCGCTCCCGACATCGCCCCCACTAATAAAAGTAATTAACCCTTAATCTGCCACTTCCCGACATCACCGCCACTAAAATAAAGTTATGAACCCCCTATTCTGCTGCTCCCCGACATCTCCGACACTATAATAAAGCTATTAACCCCTAAACCTCCTGCCTCCCACATCTCCGCCACTAAATAAATATATAAACCCTTAAACCACCAGCCCCCCACATCGCAAAACACTAAATTAAACTATTAACCCCTAAACCTAACACCCCCTAACTTTAAATTAAAATTAAAATATAACTATCTTAAAATAAATAAAAACTTACCTGTGAAATAAAAAACCTAAGTTTAAACTATAAATTAACATAACATAACTATTCTAATAAAATTAAAAAAACTACCAATTAAAAAAATCTAAATTACAAATTAAAAAAAAACTAACACTACGAAAAAAAATGTAAAATCTTAAATTACACAAAATAATAAACCCTAAATTACAAAAAATAAAAAACACTAAGCATACAAAAATAATAAACAAAATTATCAAAAATAAAAACAATTACACCTAATCTAATTGCCCTATAAAAATAGCCTACAATAAACACATTGCAGTGTATATACACACTATATATATAAATATATACACACATTTTATTTGCTCACTGATTTGACACTGACAGGACACACACACACAAACACATACATATACAAACACATGCACTTTATGTACACACAAACATGTAAACACACACAAACACAAACATATACAGGGAGTGCAGAATTATTAGGCAAATGAGTATTTTGACCACATCATCCTCTTTATGCATGTTGTCTTACTCCAAGCTGTATAGGCTCGAAAGCCTACTACCAATTAAGCATATTAGGTGATGTGCATCTCTGTAATGAGAAGGGGTGTGGTCTAATGACATCAACACCCTATATCAGGTGTGCATAATTATTAGGCAACTTCCTTTCCTTTGGCAAAATGGGTCAAAAGAAGGACTTGAAAGGCTCAGAAAAGTCAAAAATAGTGAGATATCTTGCAGAGGGATGCAGCACTCTTAAAATTGCAAAGCTTCTGAAGCGTGATCATCGAACAATCAAGCGTTTCATTCAAAATAGTCAACAGGGTCGCAAAAAGCGTGTGGAAAAACCAAGGCGCAAAATAACTGCCCATGAACTGAGAAAAGTCAAGCATGCAGCTGCCAAGATGCCACTTGCCACCAGTTTGGCCATATTTCAGAGCTGCAACATCACTGGAGTGCCCAAAAGCACAAGGTGTGCAATACTCAGAGACATGGCCAAGGTAAGAAAGGCTGAAAGACGACCACCACTGAACAAGACACACAAGCTGAAACGTCAAGACTGGGCCAAGAAATATCTCAAGACTGATTTTTCTAAGGTTTTATGGACTGATGAAATGAGAGTGAGTCTTGATGGGCCAGATGGATGGGCCCGTGGCTGGATTGGTAAAGGGCAGAGAGCTCCAGTCCGACTCAGACGCCAGCAAGGTGGAGGTGGAGTACTGGTTTGGGCTGGTATCATCAAAGATGAGCTTGTGGGGCCTTTTCGGGTTGAGGATGGAGTCAAGCGCAACTCCCAGTCCTACTGACAGTTTCTGGAAGACACCTTCTTCAAGCAGTGGTACAGGAAGAAGTCTGCATCCTTCAAGAAAAACATGATTTTCATGCAGGACAATGCTCCATCACACGCGTCCAAGTACTCCACAGCGTGGCTGGCAAGAAAGGGTATAAAAGAAGAAAATCTAATGACATGGCCTCCTTGTTCACCTGATCTGAACCCCATTAAGAACCTGTGGTCCATCATCAAATGTGAGATTTACAAGGAGGGAAAACAGTACACCTCTCTGAACAGTGTCTGGGAGGCTGTGGTTGCTGCTGCACGCAATGTTGATGGTGAACAGATCAAAACACTGACAGAATCCATGGATGGCAGGCTTTTGAGTGTCCTTGCAAAGAAAGGTGGCTATATTGGTCACTGATTTGTTTTTGTTTTGTTTTTGAATGTCAGAAATGTATATTTGTGAATGTTGAGATGTTATATTGGTTTCACTGGTAAAAATAAATAATTGAAATGGGTATATATTTGTTTTTTGTTAAGTTGCCTAATAATTATGCACAGTAATAGTCACCTGCACACACAGATATCCCCCTAAAATAGCTATAACTAAAAACAAACTAAAAACTACTTCCAAAAATATTCAGCTTTGATATTAATTAGTTTTTTGGGTTCATTGAGAACATGGTTGTTGTTCAATAATAAAATTAATCCTCAAAAATACAACTTGCCTAATAATTCTGCACTCCCTGTACACATTTGAGAATTTACTATGCTTCCTTTTCAATCCCAGCTCCATTTACCTAACCCTGCATAAATAATCACTGCTAACCCTCTCATGCACTAATCCATGCAGCCCCTTCCTGTCAAGCCAAGTGCATACCCCGATAGCAGGGAGTGTCAATCATCCTGATCGTATCTTATGACCGCTGCTTCTCAACTTATGTTTCCGGCATAGAAAGCAGCAATCGCTGCTTATTAAATCTACCCCAATGAAAAAATGGGGAACAAACCCAAATTCCAAACATACATATACATATATATAGAGAGACTGTGAGAAGAGTGACTGGTCACTTATAGTTAAAGCAGAAGCAAATAAACAAACACAAAATACGTTATAGATATATTACCCAGACGTTACTGGTTCTAAGGCTAGACTAACTACACCCCATAGAAACCATCAAGGAGGTATAGTTCAGGACAGATATACAAGAGGATCTAAGTTGTCACAGCCAAGTCAGTATAGCGTAATGCAGCATCTATATATAGAAATATCATGGACATAGCGGAGGAAAAAGGGTGAATATATTTGACATGGTCAACTACATCCCTATTGTACCCAGGGCCCCCTGAAGTCCCCAGGGAGGCTGCTCCTGGACGGTATAGTGATGGGGATCTAAGTTGCCAAGTACAAATTTGCAAAAAGATGCATTAATATATAAATAGAGTAAAAACAGTCCAGTTATGTAAAGCTATCTCAACGAATAGTCCTACAGGATGTATAGCAGTCACAATAGACCAATTAGGCAACATGCTCTATCCGTAGATGAAGAATGTATCACTGCAAAAGTTTATACAATCCCAAAAGTTTAGTATAACACATATATCTGTGTAAGAATAAATATTATATATTTGCAGATAAATAAACTGGTTAAAGGGACAGTCTAGTTAAAATTAAACTTTCATTATAGAGATAGGACTTGTAATTTTAATCAACTTTCCAATTTACTTTTATCATTAAATTTGCTTTTTTCTCTTGGTATTCTTAGTTGAAACTAAACCTAGACAGACTCATATGCCAATATATAAGCCCTTGAGGGCTGCCTCTTATCACAAGCTTTTTAAATTTCTTTTCAACACAAAGAGACTGAAAGTACACGTGGGTCATATAGATAACACTGTGTTCAGGCACAGAAAGTTATTTAAGATTTAGCACAAAACAATGTTAAATGAAAGACAATAGATAATAAACAGTCACAGTCATGTGATCAGGGGGCTGGAAGAAGGTTCTTAGATACAAGGTAATCACAGAGGTAAAAAGTGTATTAATATAACAGTGTTGGTTATGCAAAACTGGGGAATGGGTAATAAAGGGATTATCTATCTTTTAAAACAATAATAATTCTATTGTAGACTGGAAACCCCTAAACTTTTTTCATGATTTGGATAGACTATACAATTTTAGACAACTTTCTAATTTACTTCTATTATCAAATTTGCTTCATTCTCTTGTTATCCTTTGCTGAAGAAACAGCATTGCACTACTGGCAGCTACCTGAACACATCTAGTCAGCCAATCACAAGAGACAAATGTGTGCAGGCACCAATCAGCAGCTAGCTCCCACTAGTGTAGGATATGTGCATATTCTTTTTCAACAAGGGATACCAAGAGAACGAGGTACAGTTGAAAATAGAAGTGTCTTAAAATGACGTAGTCTATCTGAATCATGCAAGTTTAAATTTGACTTTTCTATCCATTTAAGCTCAATTATATAATCAGTTCACTCATTAATGCATCAAAGCCAAAGCATTCCTCGTAGTCTCAGTGTCCATGTTTCCGCTTGTTGCTCCGCTATATGTAGAGTTAAAATGTACACACCGCTGGTTGGAAAAGCTCTGGAATGGAACTCACAACCACGTTGTCAATGCAGACACACGTTTCACCCCCTCGTCATCAAGAAATATGGGGCTTCCTCAGGACTGCTTAGTAACTGCATGTATGAAGTTTAAATATGTAATTCTGTCTTCTCCCTTAGGATAGTGAAAATTGTATGTCTTAAGGCTACACACTCACATAAAACATCAACTATAAAATAGTATAATAAACCATCATACCAGTGAATGCACTCTAGTCAAAGTTACATAACATATAGTGCATAGGTTCGCTCCCACCTAGTCAAGGAATCATTTGATATTTACCCTATCATACAAAGTTAAGAAATTCAACGGAAAATATGAATATGCAACTATATAGGGCTTATATTATAATTAGAGCATGCCTGTGTCATTGCTGTCTTAAAGGGACATTAAACACTAAATACATGCTAGATAGAATGATGCATTCAAAGAAAAGATTAGTCCATGACTAACATGTAGATGTATTTTTTTAAAGTTTCATTAGTTGTTTAAAAAGTGACAAAATAAGTGTAAAGTTTTAGTGTCTATAAAACACTGGGAGCTGCCATGTTGTAACTTGTGTTACCTTCTCTGCTGTGGCCAATTAGGGTCAGTTATAAATAAGTCACTAGAGTGTGCAGCCAATGGCTGTGCTGGATTTAACAGTGTTCTGCACTTCTATTTCTAACAAGAACTGAAAAGCTCACAATTTCAGAATGGAATTACAGGCAAATAGGAAAAAATAAATAATGAAAGTATATTGCAGAGTTGTTTTATATATACAATTTATCATTTTATATTACCATCTCAAAGTGTTTAATGTCCCTTTAATTAACCAAGTCTATAGTTAACATTTTTACTGAGGCTGCTCTTGCCTGGATTTTTTTAAATTAACTTATTTATACAAATCTCTTAACCTAAAAAGCATTTTTAGTCCAATTTTTTTTAAGTCCATTAGGGGCTAAAGTGGCTAACCTGTAACTTACATTTCTTTTGGAGGAGGATTTTGTCCTGATTTTCATCTCTTCCGTGAAGAATTCCTCTATCAATGCCTAGAAAACTAAAGGGCACTGGGTTACTGTTGTGGCACAATTTTAAGAGTTTTGCATTACTAGTTGTTACTCTGTTTTGTTTTTGTTTTAATTCATCTCTATGATTAGTTAGTCTCTCTTTGAAAATACATTTAGTTTTTCCCAACATAATAACTGGGACATGAAGAGTTTAAAAGATAATTTACACCCTCTGTGTTACAGTTAATAACATTTTTAATATTATAGGTTCTCCCATCCTTAGCTGGAAACTGTTTGTTTTTTTCCATGTATTTACAAGATACACATTTTCCAAAGGGAAAATTCCCTAGAATTTTTTTTATTGGAGAGCCAATCACTCTCCAGGGGTTTATAGATGTATCAACTTTGTACTAATTGGTCTCTAAGGTTAGATACCCTTCTAGCAGTTAGGGGAAAATCCCCTACTTTCCTATCAATACTTTCATCACTGAATAGGATCCCCCAGTGTTTCTTGAGGATGCTTCTCAGAGTTTCCCAGTGACAATTACATTTAGTCACTATGTAGGTTTTTTAGGAGGAATCTCTCTTTTTTGGAAACAGTAAATCTTCTCTCTTTGGATGACGGCCCCTACTTCTTTCTCCAGCAACTCTCCTAGAACACCCCCTATTTAGAAATCTGTTCTGCACTGTATCAGTCCTCAGTCTATTACTATAGTGTTCTGTGGTCAGTAAGCCATTTTATTTTTTACATTTTTATATCCAAAAAAGTTATGTCAGTTGGATAATTGTGTGATGTGAGTTTAATGTTGAGATGGTTGTTCTTTAGCTCCATTAGGAAAATTTGTAATGTATCTACTGTGCCATCCCAGATGACAAACATCTAATCCACATGTCAAAGCCACATGAGTACATGCTTCTCAAAATGTTCATTTTGGTACACCTCCTCTATCTCATATGCACCTAGATTTAGGCATGCATACATGGGTGTGCACGTAGCACCCATAACTGTTTTCCCTTATCTGTCTAGATATTTTACTATCAAATGTAAATATAATCTGCTCCAAAATGAACCAAAGTAGCTCAATGACAAACTCTGCATGGTTACCATACAGTGGACCTCTACTGTCCAAAAAAAATCTAAACTTCTTAATACCTACCCCATGGGGGATAGAGGTATTCAGCCCTTCCACATCTAGGGAGACCAAGAGAGCCATTTCAGGGACTAAATTCCCATATATCTAACGTAGAAGGTCGGCAGTATCTACAACATTAGAGGGCATAGTGTTTAAATTTAATGTTAAAATTCCTATCCCTGCTATAATGGGATGACCTGGTGGGTTTATCAAATTTTTATGTTTATCAAATATCTTTCGGTACAATAAAACAATAAAATTATCGGAAATTCAGGATATAGGTATTTTAGATCAGTAAATTAAATTATTCTGACATTTTGCTTCATTAATAGTTTTGAAGAGATCATTTTGTAACCAGTCGGGTTAAACATAAGTCTCTGATATCGATCTCTATCTAGAAGCTGTCGTCTTACTTTTAGGACATGTTTTGTCTCATTCAAGATCACCCTTATCTGCTGATTTCATTATAATATTTTTGGCATATATTAATTAATCTAGAGTTTTTCTCTCTAATCTTGTCATGTTATCATTCACTATGTCTATTATGACCAAGTTTTGTACAATTTCAACCATTTTTACAAATTGGTTCACAACAGGCATGTTGGATAATTGTGGCATAAAGTTAGATTTATTATTACAGTATGTTGTTACTCTTATGGGTGCTTCTTGTTTAGCCAAATCATCCACACCTGTGATAGTGGTGTTAGATTCTGTATAGAGATGTTCAAGATCTGCAAGTGTTCCCAAGTCCTCTCTAGTTAGACTCACATCTTCTAGCACAGTTTTCCCCTTCCCTTTGAACATTTGTGACAGGATTACCCGTCTTGCAAAGTAGTTGAGATCCTTAATTAATTCAAATTTGTCAAGCCTTTCAGGGGGTACATTGACAAACCTTTCTTCAGAGCACTTATGTGAGTGTTATTCATTTTAAAAGAGGACAGGTTAATCACTTGCATATGTTTTTTGGGTCAGAGACTCTAGAATTTTCTCTGTCCCCTTTGTCGTTGTGATCAGTTATCCCAAGATCTCACCTGTCCCTGATTGAAATTTATCTGTTGCCTTTGCTGGGATGGATAGCGTCTCCCTCTGGAGGCAATATTTTCTCCTCCCTTTTCTTTTTCTGCCCCCTCTCCTTCTCATGTAAGATTTTGTCTCCCTCTGCCATAATTTTTTGAATCCCCCTGTTGCTATTTATTTCTGTGTTGCTAGCAGTTCCCATTTGAAGTACAAGGTATTGTGTATTGGCACCTCAAATAAATAAACCAATAATAATAATAGCAAGACCGGCCATTGACAAACCACTAGAAAACCTGGGTGAAGTGATACTTAAAGCAATAGAAAGGTCAACATTGAGTGATAGCCCTAGTCAAGTTATGGCTAACCTTGGCACCCCAGATACTTTGAACTAAATTTCCCATGATGGTTAACCCCTTAATGACCAAGGATGTACCATGCACGTCCTACAAAAAATGGTCATTAACAACCAAGGACGTGCCTGGTACATCCTCAGGGGTTTCAAACATGATCGCTTCCAGACGCTTTCAGGGTATTGCAGCAATGCCTCGATATTAAGGCATTATTAAGGCATTGTGGTAAGCAACCAATACAGAGAGGGTCAATCTGTGGCCATCTCTGTGACCATCTCTGCATCGCCCAGTGATGGTGCCTATCGTTGGTGGCATGGGAGGGATATGAGGGAGGTGGGTGGGTGGCCTAACGCTGGAGGGAGTGGGAGGAGGGCGGAAGGTCATGCAAGAGGGGTGGGTGGGAGCAAGGCGTGAGAGTGGCGGGAGTGGGTGGGACCGCTACACTGTGGAACAAAATGTAGTGAATAGGACGGAGGGAGAGGGGGGATATCTGAAGAGAAAGGGATCTTGGATGGGGTGGGGTTAGGGTATTGAGGGGGACAGCTACACTACAGAAAAAAAAGGACTTAAAATATTTAAAAAAAAAAAACATTTTAGCCCAGTTTTACTTGAAACTGGGTACTAGCAAACAGCTGCCAGTACCTAAGATGATAGTAAATAGGTTGAGGGGGAGAGCTAGAGAGCTGTTTGGGAGGGATTAGTGAGGTTGGGGGGTAAGGGGGGATCCTTCACTGCAGAAAATATGTAAAAAAATAACAAAAACAAAATAAAAAAAACATTTATTTTCATACTGGCAGACTTTCTGAGTTTCTGCCAGTACTTAAGATGGGGGTGATCAGGGGATGGGATGTGTCAGGTGGGGGGCTGATTGCTACACTAAAGCTAACATTAACCCTACAAGCTACCTAATTAACCCCTTCACTGCTGGGCATAATACAACTGTGGTGCGTAGCAACATTTAGCGTCCTTCTAATTACCAAAAAGCAATGCCAAAGTCATATATGTTTGCTATTTCTGAACAAAGGGGATCCCAGAGAAGCATTTACAACCATTTGTGCCATAATTGCACAAGCTGTTTACAAATAATTTCAGTGAGAAACCTAAAGGTTGTGAAAAAGTTAAAAAAAAAAAATTATTTGATTGGTGGTGAAATGGTGGCATGAAATATACCAAAATGGTCCTAGCTCAATACTTTTGGTTGTCTACTAAAATATATATATATATACATGTGAAGGGTTATTCAGGAATTCCTGACAGATATCATTGTTACAATGTAACATTTGCTAATTTTGGAAAAAAAATGGTTTGGAAATAGCAAAGTGTTACTTGTATTTATTGACCTGTAACTTAAAAAAGCAAAGAAGATGTAAACATTGGATATTTCTAAACTCAGGACAAAATTTAGAAACTATTTAGCTTGGGTGTTTTTTAGTAGTTGTAGCTGCGTAAGAGATTTTGGGGGGTCAAAGTTATAAAAAGTGTGTTTTTTTTCATTTTTTTCATCATATTTTATAAAAAAATGTATAGTAAATTATATGTTGTGAGGACTATAGAAAGTCCATTTAATGGTGAGAAAAACGGTATATAATATGTGTGGGTACAGTAAATGAGTAAGAGGAAAACTGCAGCTAAACACTAACACTGCAGAAATGTAAAAACAGCCCTGGTCCTTACCGGTAAGAAAATTGGAAAATGGTCTGATCACTAAGGGGTTAAACACTCCACAGTCTAGTTGAGCATCATGTTAAATGTAGCTCCAAAACATCAGGGGTGCCAAGGTTAGCTATAACTGCTCTAGTGAGACATAGCATATGTGTGTATGCTGCTGAAAACTGTAAATACTAGAAGCATGTTTGCTAAGTATATTGCAAAAATGCTATTAATTAAAACTGAAATGCACCCATGTACACTTTAAATTGACCTTTCTATCCCTTTAATGAATTTCTACCTCAGTATTGCCTTTATGAGGCTCCTTGGCAACCTCAAGAGTGTCTTTCATTCTCACTTTTTATCATTCCCCCTTTCCTACCCATTTCTCTTTCTCAAAGTTTTACCTTTCTAAATTTTGTATTAGTTTCTATGCACAGGACATCAATCAAGTTAACTGCACATTCTCTTGAAATTTCCCTTTGCCTGGGAATTGCCCTTGTATCAGTAGAAACAGCTATTCATGTTTTGCTCTGTTCTTTAACAGCTTTGACAGTCTACGTATCCTTTTGAACAGAAAGAGTATTTATTGTGGAACACTGAGACATCTAATTAACCACATAGTGCATCATTCCCTGTTGTGTTGTGATTTACTATTAATTTTACCCAATACAATCTCAGGACCTTTTTTTGTCTACACTGGGCAGGGGGTGATTTTAGCCCATGACATTTGGTGGTTCCAAAAATGAACCACAAAACTATCAAAAGTGCAAGGGGTACTGTTCAGTATTTACTGCTACATTATTCTAGCTAACTTGGCTTCAACTTGTCATTCTCTCCTTGCTTTGGGGAGTGCACTAAAAATGCACAAAAACACTAACTTGTAAATTCAAGGCAGCCACTTCCTTTCAGGTATGAGGGTGCAAGGATAATGAATAGGGGTTCAGAGTGAATTCTGCAGCCCCTAGAAACATAACTATGGTTTATATCCCAGAATGCTTAAAGCTAGCTTCAATATCTTCATTGAAAAAATTTCCATTAAAAAGTAGCATCTATACAGTATATAAAACCATGTTATTTCCTTCTGTGGTTCCAAGAAAATCCCCCCCCCCCCCCCGGATTCCTGATGACTCATACTGCAGATGTGGCTACAGGGAGCTTAATGGGATAATTGATTCTCTGCATTGCATCACCACAGCAATCTTGTAACCATTTGACCCCTCCCTTTGTAACATCTTGTATTGGATAAGGAAATCTAAAGAGGCACATATAATACAGTTTTTTTATCACAAACAATGCTGCCTGATTGTAAATATATAATACATATTTGTTAAATATTGTAACAGTCTTCTTTTTAAAGGTGAGAGAATTGGTCTTTATTAAAGGGACAGTAAACACCAGAATTTTTGTTGTTTAAAAAGGTAGATAATCCCTTTATTACCCATTCCCCAGTTTTGCATAACCAACACAGTTATAATAATATACTTTTTACCTCTGTGATTACCTTGTATCTATGCCTCTGCAAACTGCCCCCTTATTTCAGTTATTTTGACAGACTTGCATTTTTAGCCAATCAGTGCTGACTCCAAGGAGCTTCACGTGCCTGAGCTCAATGTTATCTATGTGAAACACATGAACTAACACCCTCTAGTGGTGAAGAACTGTCAAAATGCTTTCAGATTAGAGGCAAACTTCAAGGTCTAAGAAATTAGCATATGAACCTCCTAGGTTTAGCTTTCAACTAAGAATGCCAAGAGGACAAAGCAAAATTGGTAATAAAAGTAAATTGGAAAGTGGTTTAAAATGACATGCCCTATTTAAATCATGAAAGTTATTTTTATTATTATTATTATTATTATTATTCTTTATTTATAAAGCGCCAACAGATTCTACAGCGCTGTCCATGACTAACAAAGGTAAAAAGGACAGTACAATATGAGACACCAGACAATATGTAACAAACAAATACAGGGGGAATTGGGAGCCCTGTTATTGTGGGAACTTACAATCTAAATTTACTTGACTGTCCCTTTAAATGTCTGTCTGTCTTCATGCATTGTTTCTAATTCTGCAATCTTTTATTGTCAATCAAAAAACGCTATTCAAAATCAAGTGTAGTGGCAAATACACCCGCTATTAGAAGCTATGCATTAAAGCACTAATAGCCAATATATTTTGTTATGTAACTGACACTTTCAAAGAACACAGTTTATGGGGCCGATTTATCAAATGGTGAGAGGACATGATTCGCTGTAGTGAATCATGTCCGCCCGACATCACTAAATGCTGACAGCATACGCTGTCGGCATTTATCATTGCACAAGCATTTCTGCTAAAATGCTTGTGCAATGCTGCTCCCTAAACATTCATGGCCAATCGGCCGCTAGCAGGGGGTGTCAATCATCCCGATCGGATCGCGATGATTGCAATAGCTGGCGGACGAGTTAAGGAGCGGCGGTCTTATGGCCCCTGCGAGCTGGAAACATCGCTGGTAGAAAGCAGCATCCGCTGCTTAATAAATCTACCCTTATACGTCAATCGCTTACAGTCTTCAGGCTAAATAAACAAGTGTCTGGATGCACTTAAGAAACATATAAATACATTGTCCATTGTCCATGACAACAGTCACTGGTCCCTACATTTTCAATGATTTATTGAAATCCTTAATGGATCACAATAGTTAATTGAAAAGTTAAGACCTGGTAAGTGCTTTTCTTGAATATGTAGTTGTATATATATATATATATATATATATATATATATATATATATATATATATATATATATATATATATATACAGTTGTGCTCATAAGTTTACATACCCTGGCAGAATTTATGATTTCTTGGCCATTTTTCAGAGAATATGAATGATAACACAAAAACTTTTCTTTCACTCATGGTTAGTGTTTGGCTGAAGCCATTTATTATCAATTAACTGTGTTTATTATTTTTAAATCATAATGACAACAGAAACTACCCAAATGACCCTGATCAAAAGTTTACATACCCTGGTGATTTTGGCCTGATAACATGCACACAAGTTGACACAAAGGGGTTTGAATGGCTATTAAAGGTAACCATCCTCACCTGTGATCTGTTTGCTTATAATTAGAGTGTGTGTGTATAAAAGTTCAATGAGTTTCTGGATTCTGAGTCATGGGGAAAGAAAAAGAATTGTAAATGATCTGTGGGAAAAAGGTAGTTGAACTGTATAAAACAGGAAAGGGATATAAAAAGATATCCAAGGAATTGAGAATGCAAATTAGCAGTGTTCAAACTCTAATCAAGAAGTAGAAAATGAGGCGTTCTGTTTGATAACATACTGCATTCATCTTGCCATCAATTCTGACCAAATTTCCTGTGCCTTTTTAGCTCACACATCCCCAAAACATCAGCGATCCACCTCTGTGTTTCACAGTAGGAATGCTGTACCTTTCATCATATCCCTTGTTGACTCCTCTCCAAAAGTAGCGTTTGTGGTTGTGGCCAAAAAGTTTAATTTTGGTCTTATTACTCCAAATGACTTTGTGCCAGAAGGTTTGAGTCTTGTCTCTGTGCTGTTTGGTGTATTGTAAGTGGGATACTTTGTGGCATTTGCATAGTAATGGCTTTCTTCTGGCGACTCGACCATGCAGCCCATCTTTCTTCAAGTGCCTCCTTATTGTGCATCTTGAAACAGCCACACCACATGTCCTGTATGTCACCCGAAGTTATTTGTGGGTTTGTCTTTGCATCCCGAACAATTTTCCTGGCAGTTGTGGCTAAAATTTTAGTTGGTCTACCTGACCGTGGTTTGGTTTCAACAGAACTCCTCATTTTCCACATCTTTATTGGAGTTTGAACACTGCTGATTTGCATTCTCAATTCCTTGGATATCTTTTTATATCCCTTTCCTGTTTTATACCCGTTCAACTACCTTTTCCGCAGATCCTTTGACAATTCTTTTGCTTGAAAGGGCCTTTTGTGGGGCATTGCCCTAAAGTTAACAGCTCTTTTGCAAAAAATAAAAACAAACACCCCCTAACATTACAAACCCCCACCCTCCAAACTCATAAAATAAAAATAAACCTTATCCACCCATTGCCCCAAGAAGGGCATTTGTATGGGCATTGCCCTTGAAAGGACATTCAGCTCTTTTTCGGCCCATTAAAAATAAAAAATACCTAATTTAAAAAAAAAAAAAATACACCCCAAAAATAAAATAAATCCCATTACAAAAAATGACAAATGAAATTTTCCAAAATAATAAAAATGATTCCTATTCTAATACAACAAAACACCCCCTAATATTACAAACCCCCACCCCCCTAAACCCACAAAATAACAAAAACCTAACTAAAAAAAAAAACTAATCTACCTATTGCCCTGAAAAGGGGATTTGTATGGGCAGTGCCCTTAAAAGGGCATTCAGCTCTTTTTCGGACCACTAAAATAAAAAAGCCAAAATCTAAAAAAAAAAAAAAAACACCCCAAAAAAACAAAACAAAAAACCAAACACTAACCCCAATATCGGTACTCACAGTTGCTGAAGTCCAGCAAACGATCTTCATCCCAGTGGCGAAAAATCTTTATCCAGGCAGCTCCATCTGTATCCATCGCGGGACTGGCATCTTCTATCTTCATCCCAGCGGAGGCGGAGCGGTCATAAATGTGCAAAGGCGGAGGCCCAGGCAAAGGTCCATCGGTCCGACATGGAGGTCCCCTTCATGCGATCGTCCGCTGCACACTGAGGATTCAATGCAAGGTACCCCTTTTATATTGGGGTAGCGTTGCATTCCTATTGGCTGAAAAATTTAAATCAGCCAATAGGAATTAGAGCTGCTTAAATCCTATTGGCTGATTTGAACAGCCAATAGGATTTAAGCAGCTCTCATTCCTATTGGCTGATTCACTTAGGTTTTTTATTTTTAGTAATGTTAGGTTTTTTATTTTTAGTAATGTTCGGTTTTATTAGTTTAAGCTTAAGTTTTATTTTTATTTCACCGGTAAGTTTGTATTTATTTTTAGTAGGTAGTTAGGGGTTGTTAGGTTTAGGGATTAATAGTTTAATTTAGGTTGTTGCGATGTGGGGGGCGGCGGTTAAGGGGTTAATAGGTTTAGTTAGTGTTGGCGATGTTTTGGAACGGCGGGTTTAGGGTTTAATAGGTTTAGTTAGTGTTGGCAATGTTTGGGAATGGCGGTTTAGGCGTTAATAGGTTTATTTAAATTTTAATAGAAACGCACATTTCTATTATTTACATAACATGCGTCATTATGACCCCAGCCTATAACAATACTTCAAGTAGGCGTAGACCACAACGTGCTCTTACTTTACAAGGAGTAGTTGTTTTGATTGTGGGTAAAGCATATAAAAAATAGCACACTCGCTAAGGTATTACCCCTTACTTATTGACATAATATATATCATGATGACGCTAGCCTATTACGGCTCACATAATCGGCTTCTGCACATTATGCTTATTATCAGTGTACACATACTCAGCTTCTGCACATTGTGCTTATTATCAGTATATAAGTACTCAGCTTCTGCACAATATGCTTATTATAAGTGTGTAAGTACTCAGCTTCTGCACATTGTGCTTATTATCTGTGTACAAGTAATATCTTCTGCACATTGTGCTTATTATCAGTGTATAAGTACTCATCTTCTGCCCATTGTGTTTATTATCAGTGTGTAAGTACTCAGCTTCTGCAGTGTATAAGTACTCAGCTTCTCCACAATGTACTTATTATACGTTTATAAGTACTTAGCTTCTGCTCAGTATGCTTATTATCAGTGTATAAGTACTCAGCTTCTGCACATTGTGCTTATTATCAGTGTATAAGTACTCAGCTTCTGCTTATTATGCTTATTATCAGTGTATAAGTACTCAGCTCCTGCTTATTATGCTTATTATCAGTGTATAAGTACTCAGCTCCTGCTTATTATGCTTATTATCAGTGTATAAGTACTCAGCTTCTGCACATTGTGCTTATTATCAGTGTATAAGTACTCAGCTTCTGCTTATTATGCTTATTATCAGTGTATAAGTACTCAGCTCCTGCTTATTATGCTTATTATCAGTGTATAAGTACTCAGCTCCTGCTTATTATGCTTATTATCAGTGTATAAGTACTCAGCTTCTGCTTATTATGCTTATTATCAGTGTATAAGTACTCAGCTCCTGCTTATTATGCTTATTATCAGTGTATAAGTACTCAGCTCCTGCTTATTATGCTTATTATCAGTGTATAAGTACTCAGCTCCTGCTTATTATGCTTATTATCAGTGTATAAGTACTCAGCTTCTGCCCATTGTGCTTATTATCAGTGTTTAAGTTCTCAACTTCTGCCCATTGTGCTTATTATCAGTGTATAAGTACTCAGCTTCTGCTTATTATGCTTATTATCAGTGTATAAGTACTCAGCTCCTGCTTATTATGCTTATTATCAGTGTATAAGTACTCAGCTCCTGCTTATTATGCTTATTATCAGTGTATAAGTACTCAGCTCCTGCTTATTATGCTTATTATCAGTGTATAAGTACTCAGCTCCTGCTTATTATGCTTATTATCAGTGTATAAGTACTCAGCTTCTGCCCATTGTGCTTATTATCAGTGTTTAAGTTCTCAACTTCTGCCCATTGTGCTTATTATCAGTGTATAAGTACTCAGCTTCTGCACATTGTACTTTTATTATAAGTGTAAAAGTACTCAGCTTCTGCACATTGTGCTTATTATCAGTGTTTAAGTTCTCAACTTCTGCACATTGTACTTTTATTATAAGTGTACAAGTACTTAGCTTCTGCCCAGTATGTTTATTATCAGTGTATAAGTACTCAGCTTCTGCCCATTGTGCTTATTATCAGTGTATAAGTACTGAGCTTCTGCCCATTGTGCTTATTATCAGTGTTTAAGTTCTCAACTTCTGCACATTGTACTTTTATTATAAGTGTACAAGTACTTAGCTTCTGCCCAGTATGTTTATTATCAGTGTATAAGTACTCAGCTTCTGCCCATTGTGCTTATTATCAGTGTATAAGTACTGAGCTTCTGCCCATTGTGCTTATTATCAGTGTATAAGTACTCAGCTTCTGCCCATTGTGCTTAATATCATTAGTGTATACGTACTCAGCTTATGATCATTGTGCTTTCCATCAGTGTATAAGTACTCAGCTTCTGCAGTTTGTGCTTATTATCAGTGTATACATACTCAGCTTCTGCACAATGTGCTTATTATCAGTGTATAAGTACTCAGATTCTGCACATTGTGCTTATTATCAGTGTTTAAGTACTTAGCTTCTGCACATTGTGCTTATCAGTGTATAAGTACTCAGCTTCTGCACAATGTGCTTATTATCAGTGTATAAGTACTCAGATTCTGCACATTGTGCTTATTATCAGTGTTTAAGTACTTAGCTTCTGCACATTGTGCTTATCAGTGTATAAGTACTCAGCTTCTGCACAATGTGCTTATTATCAGTGTATAAGTACTCAGATTCTGCACATTGTGCTTATTATCAGTGTTTAAGTACTTAGCTTCTGCACATTGTGCTTATCAGTGTATAAGTACTCAGCTTCTGCACATTGTGCTTATTATCAGTGTATACGTACTCAGCTTCGGCACATTGTGCTTATTATCAGTGTATAATTACTCAGCTTCTGCAAATTATGCTTATTATCAGTGTATATGTATTTAGCTTACGCACATTTTGCTTATTATCAGTGTATAAGTACTCAGCTTCGGCACATTGTGCTTATAATCAGTATATAAGTACTCGGCTTTTGCACATTGTTCTTATTATCAGTGTATCCAGCTTCTGCATAATGTGCTTATTATCAGTGTGTAAGTACTCAGCTTCTGCACATTGTGCATATTAGCCGTGTGTAAGTACTCAGCTTCTGCACATTGTTCTAATTATCAGTGTATAAGTACTCAGCTTCTGCACATTGTGCTTATTATCAGTGTATAATTACTCAAGTTCTGCACATTATGTTTATTATCAGTGTATAAGTACTCAGCTTCTGCACATTGTGCTTATTATCAGTGTATAATTACTCAAGTTCTGCACATTATGTTTATTATCAGTGTATAAGTACTCAGCTTCTGCACATTGTGCTTATTATCAGTGTATAATTACTCAGCTTCTGCACATTGTGAATATTATCAGTGTATAAGTACTCAGCTTCTGCACATTGTGCTTATTATCAGTGTATAAGTACTCAGCTTCTGCACATTATGTTTATTATCAGTGTATAAGTACTCAGCTTCTGCACATTGTGCTTATTATCAGTGTATAATTACTCAAGTTCTGCACATTATGTTTATTATCAGTGTATAAGTACTCAGCTTCTGCACATTGTGCTTATTATCAGTGTATAATTACTCAAGTTCTGCACATTATGTTTATTATCAGTGTATAAGTACTCAGCTTCTGCACATTGTGCTTATTATCAGTGTATAATTACTCAGCTTCTGCACATTGTGAATATTATCAGTGTATAAGTACTCATTTTAAGCACATTGTGCTTATTATCAGTGTATAAATACTCGGCTTTTGCACATTGTGCTTATTATCAGTGTATAATTACTCAGCTTCTGCACATTGTGAATATTATCAGTGTATAAGTACTCTGCTTTTGCACATTGGGCTTATTATCAGTGTATAATTACTCAGCTTCTGCACATTGTGAATATTATCAGTGTATAAGTACTCAGCTCCTGCTTATTATGCTTATTATCAGTGTATAAGTACTCAGCTTCTGCACATTGTGCTTATTATCAGTGTATAATTACTCAGCTTCTGCACATTGTGAATATTATCAGTGTATAAGTACTCATATTACGCACATTGTGCTTATTATCAGTGTATAAATACTCAGCTTCTGTACATTGGGCTTATTATCAGTGTATAAGTACTCAGCTTCTGCACATTGTTCTTATTATCAGTGTATAAATATCCAGCTTCTGCATAATGTGCTTTGTATCAGTGTGTAAGTACTTAGCTTCTGCACATTGGGCTTATTATTAGTGTATAAGTACTTAGCTTATTATCAGTGTATAAGTACTCAGCCTCTGCACATTGTGCTTATTATCAGTGTATAAGTACTCAGCTTCTGCACAGTGTGCTTATTATCAGTGTATAATTACTCAGGTTCTGCACATTGTGAAGATTATCAGTGTATAAGTACTCATCTTACGCACATTGTGCTTATTATCAGTGTATAAGTACTCAGCTTCTGCATAATGTGCTTTGTATCAGTGTGTAAGTACTCAGCTTCTGCACATTGGGCTTATTATCAGTGTATAAGTACTTAGCTTCTGCACATTGGGCTTATTATCAGTGTATAATTACTCAGGTTCTGCACATTATGTTTATTATCAGTGTATAATTACTCAGGTTCTGCACATTGTGCTTATTATCAGTGTATAATTACTCAGGTTCTGCACATTATGTTTATTATCAGTGTACAGAGCAGTAGCACTCAGGAGTCTGGACAATTATAAAAGTAAGAAGGGTTCAGTGAGCTGCTAATGTAAATGTAAGAAGTCAGGCTACTGAGGTCATTAAAGGGACAGTTCACCCAAAAAATATCTTCCCTTTTAATTATTGCCAATGATCCATTTTACCTGCTAGAGTGTATTAAATTGTTTACAAGTCGTTTCTTTACTGGTTTTTAAGCATTTGAAATAGCTGATTTAGCCTGTGTTATAGCCACCTATACTGAAAGTTTCGATACTGGAGTATATGCTATTGACAAGCCTAAGTAAACACAGCCAGCAGAAGAGATTACACTCTCAGTGGGCTGCAGTATAGTTAAGCAATAAAATGATAGTTTTCCATTGTTCTCTCTATGTAATGAGCTTTGGTGTTCTAGACAAATATGAGATAAGGAAGCAAGTGTGTGTACACAAAGTGATAACATAATGAGATATGATATTACCCTTAAGTTCATCCCATTGTAATAGGCTGTGGTTTCAAAGCACATAACCAGCTACTTCATATACACAAATAAACCAAAAAATGCAATTTCTCATAAGTTTTATACTCTGCAGCTGGTATAACAAGTCACTGAAAATACATTAATGGTTTAACAATTTTGCAGTGTACTATCCCTTTAACTGGATTAGATTGCTATACTGCTAGGTACTGCTCTTCATTCCTCATATTATTTCTGCCCACAAGCCCTCCATAACTCTTTTGCTTTTTTATTCTTTTTTTAACAGTGTGATGTGTTTATGTGTATCTATGTGTGTGTGTCTGTTTATGTGTGTCTATGTATAAATGTGTGTGCATGTGTCTTTGTTTGTGTGTCACTTTCTATCTATGTGTGTGTGTATGTGTGTGTGTCTGTGTTTGTCTATGAATGTGCATGTCTGTGTGTCTGTGTTTGTCTATGAATGTGCATGTCTGTGTTCATGTGTGTGCTTACCTGTGTTTGTGTGTCTGTGTGCGCATCTGTGGTTATGTGTCTGTGTTAGTGTGTGCATCTGTGTTTAAGTGGGTCTGTGTGTGCATTTGTGCATCTTGTGTTTGTGTGTCAATATGTGTGTGTCTTGTGTTAGTGTGTGCATCTATATGTATGTGTGTGCGTTTGTTTATGCACATTTGCATGTGTGTCTATGTATGTGTGATGAAACATGCTTCACTATCTGTCAGTCTTAATCTGCTTCTGACTGATGCCAGGAAGATAATACCTACAGGAATATATAGTGCCTACTGTAAAATTTGGTGGAGGAGTAATAATGGGCTGTTTTTAAACATTGCTTGTATTTGCCAAGCAATACAGTAGATCCCAAACTAAATATCTGCTCACTTTATGCATCTGAAATTGCAAACTACAATGCATAAGATCAGGTCCCAGAACAGATACATAGCCTCCTGCCTCCTGTTATGCCAAACATATGCCACAGCAAACCAGATGCATTGCCCTACTGTATCCATTATGCCAGGTATATGTCACACTAGACCAAAGCCAGACCAATGGCCCATGCACCATTTTATGCAGAAGGTATGCCACATCAGACACCAGGACCAAATGCATAGCCCACACCTCCATTTATACCAAATAAATACTAAATTAGACCAGTTGCACCAGATACATGGTTCCCTGCGCTTCTCATAGGTCAGATTTGTGCCACACTAGATCCCAACTACAGACAAGATACATGACTCCCTGAAACACTTTAGACAGGGTATGTGCCACATCAGTACCAAAGAATAGTTGTTCAGTCCCCCCACAGCTTCATTACACTAGGTAAATTCCAAATTACTTAGAGCTCGAGTATGTGTATAAATGTTTATGCACACACTATACTTGGTACCTGCAAACTAGGCATGTATTGAACACAGCGCTTATTGAAGTAGTAGCCCCTACATTATAATATGTCTGGACACTTCTGTTCCAACCCTGCTCATGCCTATGAATATTAGACTATATGACTGTGCTTGGAGGAAGCTGGTGTGCTTGGCTACTTTCTATGCTACCAATAACTGTTTCTCCCAAGTAAAAAAAAAATCTGATATTTTTTCTTTGCCTCTGTTTAGGTGATCGCCTATTTGCTCTAATAGTAGAGCCGCCTCGGGCTGAATTGGAACACCGATTGCAAGCCAGAACTTCTTGTCCAACATCACTGTCTGACCTCACAAATGCTCTTTTGGATGATTGGGCAAAAAATCTCACAAACACAATCTAATATCTTGTGAAAAGCCTTCACAGGACAGTTGTACCTGTTATAGCTGCAAGGGGGAACTCCATATTATTGCCCATGGTTTTGGAATAGGATATCCAACAAGCTCCATTGGTGTGATGGTCCAATGCTGTGTCCACATACTTTTGAACATATTGTATGTATATATGTCATCTGTTGTATTGAGAATCTACTGGTAAACAAACATTTATGTGTCAGTTTTAGGACATTTATTTACTTTATCAATTCTTTCTGTGAATTCAATGTTTTTGTAGTTTTGCAGGATTGACTGTATTAAGTAAATTCAGTAAAATGGTTGGACAATCTGAGAAACCGAATTCTACAAATGAAAATCATATCAATGAACAAATTGAAGAAGGTTCCAAACACCGGTCTGGAGTCTTAAAAAGGATACGGAAGTGTGTGATGCGCAACCTCTTTCCTAACGATAGAGCAACTAGTCCAACTAATAAAAACATCACTGGTAAGATAGCTCTATGCATGGTTTTTGTAAAGTATACAATGTGATAGGTTGTATTTATAATTTGGGTCATATAAAGATGATTAACAAATTAATTTTTTTTGCATAAAAAATAGTTATAAACTCTCAGAAAGTAGTTTAATTCAAGCTTTACTTCAGTTATCTCCTGCATCATGATGCACAGTATAGAGCTATGCACAGATGTCCTGTTCCCTGATTGGATGGGTAAAATTAAACTGTAGATGGGTTACACTGCGGATTGGCTGTGTTTTAAAGTACATTTCACACAAGTCAGTATGGCCTAAATTACAAGTGGAGCAATTATTAGCGCAAATTACGCACTAGGTAAGTCAATAGCGCTCCAATTTTTGCACTAGTATTACAAGTTGAAAGTTAAACGTTATTGCTCGAGTGAAAGACTTAACGTGCCATAAAACATTTTGAGTTATAATATGTGCATATTATAAAAGGATCAACTGAGGTAAAACAGTGTGTGAATAAATAAAGCTTGGAAAAAAAAGCTTATAAGTATTTTAATAAAAATTCCAAAAATCTGCAAAATTACTTACACTTTAGTGTTGCCAAGTGTAGCCTGCTCCACCCCCTTTATCAGTGTCCTAGTCCAAACCTTGTGCTATCATATAACAAAGTGAGCATGTGAGGATAATTACTTATACAAGCAAGGAGGGGTTGAAGAGGGACAGAAGGTACTGCTATTGTTTGTGCCAAGAGGCTTGCTCATTTCCATGGGGATAATGTCACATGCTTTGTAAAAGCTTCAGTATTATTCTGTGCACTACTTTAGTCAGATGCCATGTGACTCTGCCCCTTACCGTGCATGTGCACAAATGCATTCTGAAGAAGCTTATATATATATATATATGGAAATGCCCAGGGGGGAGCTTGCTGCAAACAAAACTATGCCTGAATTAAAGGGGATAAAGCGGGTTAAAACAGAAACCGTTTTGCAGGTAAGCTTTGGCTGCATTTTATATTAAGAAAGGTATGTTAGATCATACTGTTTTATGACCCTTTAAGTGCACGAACATCTAGCGGGTTAATAACGCAACCGCTCTAAATCCCTATGAATAAATATAGATATATAAATATAGATATATAGTATATATAGATATAAATACATATATATTTAAAAATAAAAATAACTTTCTTCTAAGATAAAATAAATTTTCTTCTAAGCTAAGAATATAGGAATATTAAAGTATTTCTATTTAAATATATATATATATATATATATATATACAGTATGTATATATATATATATATATATATATATATATACAGTGTGTGTATATATATATATATATATATATATATATAAATATATATATGTGTGTATTCTGGTGAACTGCTTGTGCAATGCCGCCCCCTACAGATTCGCGGCCAATCGCCAATCATATAGGATCGGGCGGATTGATGTCCACAGCCTCAGAGGCAGCGGACCAGTTAAGTAGCAACGGTCACAAGACCGCTTCTTCATAACTGCTGTTTCCAACAGAGGCATCAGGGGC
Source organism: Bombina bombina (assembly GCF_027579735.1). Classification (NCBI taxonomy): domain Eukaryota; kingdom Metazoa; phylum Chordata; class Amphibia; order Anura; family Bombinatoridae; genus Bombina; species Bombina bombina. Next base: position 62,799,060 of record NC_069499.1, on the reverse strand, counting down.
CATTTGGCCCTTGATAAATTGGCCCCATAGTGATAGATAGATATACTTTTGAGCCCTTGCCAGTCAAACACCTTCTCATATACCAAATCCCTTTTTAACCCTTTTAAAACTTTTTTTTTTCGAAAAATAATTTATTTTTATTTTTTTAAAAATGGGCAATACTTCATTTTAATATATTTTAAATGTGTTTTGTGAAACTTTTATTTTAACCCTAACACTTTACTTCAGGTCTCAGGTTGCGCCAATTCTTCTAGCGCTATAACTTTAAACTTTAAACGATCACTATATTGATTGAAAGTATAGGGTGCGCTAAAGGTTTGTCGGCTGCGCTAAACCATCTCTGGTAAATTTGATTTACTACGGACTTATAATATTAATTTGCTCGCTAAATTTAGCACTCTCCATCGATATTGATATCAAACCCCGCACAACCTTTATCGCTCCGCTTGTTATCTGCCCCTATGTCTGTAATATTTAAAGGGACATGGAAGTCTGATTTAAATTTTCATGACTTAGACAGAAGGTACAATTTAAAAAAATCAATTTACTTTTTTTTGTTATAAAAAGTACCTGTTACTATGGAGAAATAAGAATATTCTATGTATATACACATTTGTTTTTATACCATACAAACAAATGAAGACTGAGAAAGCTAGTCTGCAAATATTCAGGACCTACTTAAAATGCAATTACACTTGTTTATGATTTCAAATGTCCACATTACTTTACACACACATACATAGATTATACTTAAAAATTCATCTAACCGGATAGATCAGATTGCTGGCACAGCTCCACGCTAACCATGATGAGCCATTAGCTGAGCTAATGATAGGAAAGCTTGCCAACTTATTCATTTTCTCTGAAGTAAAAAAATGTAAAGAATGCACATTCTGATTGGCTGTTCAGTGCCCTCCTCCCCCTTTGTTGGATGGTTTTAAGAAAGTCCATAAATGAACATAAGTCTATTAAGCTGCCTTTTTTTTATAATGGAATTAATCTCCTACTGCTTTTGTGTTCAAAATGGACTTTGTTAAGGATATAGTTGTCATTAAAAGCATGCAAATTACATTAAAATATGATGATGTATTGAATATCTCAACATAAATGCTTTATTATTTTTTTTCTGCAGCTGAAACGATAGAAGAAAAACTTTTGCAGAAAAGATACCAAGACGCCAGCAAGGATCTGATTACCTTAGAACATAATATTTGCAAGTTGATCGATGACAAACAACGTGAAGAAAAGAAGCTACAGCTGGAGATGCTCTATGAAAAATTGGAAAACGAGGTCTTCCAAGTAATAAAAAAATCAATAACACAAGTAGATTTAATGGAGCAATCCATCAAGGCTATTCTGGAACAGGAAATAGAAGACTCTCAATATATTGAAAACAGTGGTAACTTAACCACTAACATTGGGCGGCCAAGAAAATGGAGACAGAAATGGAAGAATGTTGTCAAGCTATCAGTGCAGGACAGAATTAGTCAGATTCCGGAGCGTCCTCCTGGTGCCCTTAAATCTTCTTTATCCTACACGTTAGGCTATTTAGGAAGGACCTGCAAAAATGATCTAATCTACGTGGTAGAAGCTCTCGAACAATATTACCCAGATGAATTTGACGTATGCAATGTGTATGCGCAGCATTATCACCAGGAGTTAAAATCTATTGTTGAAAATTTTGAACATGAAAAAAAAGATATTCACCTTCTTCTGTCTTGGGTCTTTAACATATATCCAAAGTAAGTCAACCATGTTGAATATACCTACCAGGGGGAGCAGTGTTCCCTATAAGGCCAGTTTGGTTAGCGGCCCAGCAGTAAAACAGTTAATAATAGAACCATACCTTGCAGTCTGCATTTTGCAGTGTATGCTAATTGGTGCGGTTCCTTAATTAAAGGGATACTAAACCTACATATTTTCTTTAATGATTCAGATAGAGCATGCATTTTTAAGCAACTTTCTAATTTACTCCTACTATCAATTTTTCTTTGTTCTCTTACTATCTTTATTTAAAAAGCAGGAGCCAGACCATTTTAGGTTCAGCACCCTGGATAGTGCTTGCTTATTGGTGGCTACATTTAGCAACCCAATAAGCAAGAATAACTCAGGTTCTCAACCAAAAATGGGCCGGCTCTTATCTATCTGAATCATTAAAGAAAAAATTTGGGTTTAGTGTCCCTTTTATTGTTTTACTACTGGGCCATTATAGCAAGAATTTAGAACAAGTACTGGCACTACGTTGAGTGTAAATAAGCTTGGTAGAAAAATGGTACCTTATAAAAGGAACCGGTGCTGCCCCTTTAAATAACTAATTGTATTGAAGGAAAGATAGGAAAGAAGGGATTATTAGCACTCAAATCTACCTAAATTTAGGTAGATTTGAGTGCTAATAATCCCTTCTTTCCAATCTTTCCCTCAATACCATTACTACTGGGCCACTCACAAAACTGGCCTAAGAAGGAACACTTCAGTGGAGGTAATATGGGGGTGCCATGCACCTCCAAACACACGTGTAGAGTAGCCCTTACTAGGCCAAGCTGCTCCATATATAATGTGTGTTGTGTCTTTTAACTGTTTAACCACCTTTGTTGGTCTCTTCAATGTTAAGTTGTACAGTTGCCACTGGTATCTACTACTACTGATATCTTATCAACCATTTCACATGGAAGGGGGAGAGAGCTATTATCCATTGCTATTAAATTCTAATGCTCTATCCTGGTCAACAGGTCTTTTAAAACATTGTATCCGGGCCCAGTGCCACCTCCAGAACTAATGATTGATATCCACAAGCTTTGTGTTAATGGTTAGCTCCTGAAATCACAACTTACCCTACAGTAAAGGAAACTCCAACTAGGAAATGTTGCCATACATTTTACAGCTCTATTTGTTTTAACGTTCAAACATAATGTTTGTTATAAATAAGTAAAATGATCTATACTATAATCACGTTTGTATAACGTCCGTCGGTATCGCCAGTTGCACACGCAAGGCAGCCAAAAGAATCCACCTGGATGCAGAGTAGGCAAATGAAGCAGCATTAAGAAAAAAAACAACCTAACTGCTCGTATGAAGTATGAAAAAAAAATCTAACCGCCAGCACAAAGTATTAAAAAAATAAAAAAATAACCACCCACATTAACAAAACAAAAAACCTAACCGCCCACATGAAGTATTAAGAAAAAAAACCCATAACCGCCCGCACAAAGTATTAACCAAAAAAAAACTAACCCTTAAACCGCCAAACCCCCACAACGCCAACTAAATAAATTACAATATTAATCCCTAAACCGCAACAATTACTCATAATCTAATAGCCCTTGTGACGGATCCCGCAACCCCAACTGGGTAGCTCCGCCAATAGATCCTCCGAATGCCTGGAACCTGCCGCTATGTAGCGGAGAAAGTGATTATAGCAGGAGCCAACCAAATAACTAGACAGACTAGCATTCAGGTGAAACAAGAACTGATTTTATTGGAAAACACACACTCCTTTTATACACAAACACAGGGTCTTATCTTGCTCCCAAATCTCCTGTCATTCCCGCCCTACCAGACAGGCTGGCGCCTTTCAGAGCAACCACAGTCCCATAGAGACCCAGGAAACAGGAGTGGTAGTTTCAGGGTAAACCCAGGGGAGCGGCGGCACTTCCAGGGTGTCATTTGAAAGCTCTCGATCCCCAGATGCCACAGTAAAAAAACGGTGTGATTCATTACTGGGGACTGGAATTACAGTCCGGTAAAGATAGGGTGTAGGGTTATACAAAACCCCCGGTTCCCAAAGGAGCTCCCCTCCAGCAATCACCCCACCTCTTGTCTTCTCTAGGGGCTACCAATCTCTAAAAGAGTGGAGCTCTGAGACAAAGGGCCACTGGAGCGACCAGGGGTAAAATTAGTGGGTGTCCAGTGTGTAGCAGCCGACCAGGAGTTCCAGGAGCCCGGCTAGCCTGAGAGGGGTTAGGGGTATCCATTGCAGTGAAGCCGGTTGGCAGTTTCAGGAGCCCAGCCAGCCTAGAAGGATTTTCCCGGTCAGAGATCAGCTCTTCTCTGACAAAGTTCACATTACAAAACAACAGGTCTGGGAGATTGCTGTTGCTCTCAGGAGCCCAAATCCGCTGAGAAATCAGAGGGGGTGAGGTAGTAGGGGGTAGGGGTTTAACCATTGCAGCCCGGTGTCCATGACAACACCCCCCCTTCCAGTTCGGCAGACCCGGCTAGATCCACACACGGGTCAGACTTGGGCTGTCGCACTGCGCCGCTATAGCTGTTGCTAGGGACACAGCGCCTGCTGTTCTGCTCATTGCCTAGGGGGGAGTCGGCTCCTGTCTGTGAGCAGCGGTGATGTCATTGCCGCACACTTCCTCCGTTCTGAAGCCGATCAGGAACCTCCTGTGGCGCGAATCCTGCGCCTATGTAAGTTACTCACTTGCTACCTATCACTGCCCAAGTATAGGTGTTCATTAGTTTTCTATTGGGTGTTATTTTTGCTGTATGCTGGACTGTTATATTGTTGCTGACCTCTGCTTGTCTGACCACTCTGCCTGTTAACCCCTAAACTGCTGGATTGATATGCTGCTGCTGAACTCTGCTTGTCTGACCACTCTGCCTGTTAACCCCTACACTGCTGGATTGATATACTGCTGCTGAACTCTGCTTGTCTTACTACTCTGCTTGATTAACTAACCCCTTTTGTTCTGGATTGCCTCTCTGTTGCCAAACCCCACCTAGATGGTTTACCTCTGGACTGCTTTACCGTTGCCAAACCCTGTCTGCCTGACCATCCTAGTGGTTCACCATTGTACTGCTTTACCGTTGTCAAACCCTGCCTGCCTGACCATCCTAGTGGCTTACCTCTGGACTGCATTACGTTGCCAAACCCTGCCTGCCTGACGATTTTAGTGGTTACCTTTGAACCGCCTTTCTCTGATTCCCTACCTGTTTCCCGCCAAAGACTATCCTACCTGTGGTGAGTGCGGCTTACCTCATTTTGCAAACTTTCTCTGCTCTGGGATTTTCCCTATCATTCCGGCTCGACGGCCGGGATAGAAGACTACTGGCCGAGTCCGGTCTGATAGTGGAATATCCCACAAGCATTACATTATACTTGGGCCATGGAGCCAAATGAGGTAGGCAAGAGCAGTTTTATCTTCAAGGACAGATGTTGGGAATTAATACCACATAGTTGCCAGAGTGTGGATTCCAAACTAGAGGCTATAACCGCTTAACTCTCTGCACTAGTTGCAGCAAAGAATATCGCTTCTGGTTGTTTGTACCGCCAATCTCCGCTCCTAGTACTGCGGCTTCTTCTCCTGCCTTCTCAAAGCATTCCTGGATACCATTGCCTGACTAATTGAAGGTACTATTGATTGCAGGGGTTTTCTTAACCAGTGCAGGTTGCACTTCCGTAATGATCCTTACACCTTTCAGTCTCACCAATCAAGGGGTCACCTTTTATCATTTCCTTACTGAAAGACAAGGCCCTAGCCTGGGTCTCTCCCCTTTTGGAACAGAACGCTCCACTCCTGCATGATGCTGATCTCTTCATTTTCTGCATTCTCTTCTGTGTTTGGGACTTCTGGCTGTACTTCTGCTGCAGAATTTTCTCTCCTGGATCTCTGCCAGGGCAATAGAACTGTGACACAATTAGCCATCGAGTTTTCGCACCTTGGCACTTGAAACCACTTGGGATGGCAGTGCTCTCAAAGGCAGCCTTTAGGAGGGGTCTGCATGAACGCATCAAAGTGAACTCACTTATCATGATATTCCTTCTTCTTTGGATGACTTTATAAAGCTTTGTATCAGTCTCGACTCTTGCTTCCAGGAGAGACAAGTCGAGAGAGACAGAACTCGGAGGGTCCTTCCCTCCCGTCCTTCTATTCATCCAGTTTCTGCAGGTATCCTCTACCCCTTCAACAGCTACAGTTACCCCAGTGGAGGGAACTCATGGATCTCTCCTCAGAGAAGAAGGAGATTGAGACTATGCTTTTATTGTGGATCTAACACCCACCAACTAAAGTATGTGTGACATTCGGCTGGGAAAAGCCTATGTTCAGGGTATAACACTGGGGTACCTCTAAGCATGATCACTACTAAATCCCCTCACTTCTCTCGAATTCTGGTACCTGTTACCCTTACCTTCCTTTAGAATACCTTTCACACTCAAGACTTCATTTATTCAGGGGGAGCTGGAAACTTTCTGATCACCATTTTAAGATTCAAGGCTGGCTTGCCTCTCTGCAGAAAAGACATTGTCTCAAAATAACTACTCTGGATGCACCCCCCTTGGTTCAGGGTTGATCCATTTTGAGTCAGCACCCCTGACCCTGACTGTGGAAGTCCTTCATAGCCGAACAGCTGCAGTTTGAGGTCATTCATTCCTCAGCACAGCCTGTCATCCTTGGTCTTCCTTGGCTTTGTATACACAATCTACAGTTTGAATGGGCTGAAGGACAACTTGCCTCCTTTGGTACCTCCTGTTTTTCACTCCTGCCTTACTAAAGTCACTCCTCTGCTCTGCATCCCCATAGCCAGTATACAGACTCCTCCAAACCTTTCCTCAGTATATGCAGACTTTGCAGATGAGTTTGAGAAAAAAGCAGCCGACATGCTGCCACCCCACTGTCCTTATGACTACAAAATTAACCTCTTTCCTGGAGTCCCACTTCCTAAAGGGAGGACTTATCCACTCTCCAAAGCTGAAACCAAATCTATGGAGAAGTATATCAAAGAGAACCTAGCTAAAGGTTTCATTTGCCCTTCCTCCTCTCTTGCTGAGGTAGGCTTCTTTTTTGTCAGTAAGAAGGATGGTGGGCTCAGACCCTGCATTGACTACAGGGCCTTGAACAACATAACTATCAAGAATTGCTATCCCATTCCTTTGATCACTGAACTGTACGGCTCACTGGAGAATGCTTGCTTCTTCACCAAGCTGGACTTACGTCGGGCATGCAATCTGATTCGTATCTTCCCAGGCCACAAATGGAACACCACTTTCAACCCAAGATCAGGGCATTACGAATACCTTGTAATGCCCTTTGGGCTGTGTAATGCCCCTGCAGTCTTCCAGGCATTTGTCAACAATGTCTTCTGTGACCTCCTCAATCACACTGTCATTGTCTACCTCCTCAATCTTCCACACTGGAGGAGCATCATAAGCACATGAGACAGGTACTTCAACTGCCATCTACCCAAGAATTATTGTCTATGTTTTCTCTTGCATGTGGTACATGCATTCCTGTGAATATTGTTCCTACATAGGTCCACAGTTCATCTCTACCTTTTGGAGAGCCTTTTGTAAGTTGATTGGAACCACTGTTTCCTTGTCTTCTGGCTACCATCCTCAGACCAATGGACTAACAGAGAATAAACCAGGATCTCGAGGCCTGCCTTAGAGCCTTTGTCAACGCTCTCCATACCAACTGGTCTGAGTTGTTACCCCTAGCTGAACTGGCAAGAAACACTCATTGGCACTCTTCTCTTCAATGTTCTCCATTTCAAGCCGCAGCAGGGCATTCTCTCTTTCTGCTCAGTCCATTGGGGTTCCTGCTGCAGACCGACACGTTACCGAACTCACCACTCATTGGCAACGTATTCGCTCTCAGCTACATTCAGCTGTCTCTAGATACAAAAAGTTTGCTGATCATTATAGAGCTTCTGTATGTGCTATCTCGGTAGGTGAACGTGATTGGGTCTCTACTCGACATATTTGTCTATGTCAACCCTGTCACAAATTGGGGCCTAGGTTTATCGGTCCTTACAAAGTCCTGAAACGACTGTCTCCTGTTGCCTACAAAGTGGCATTGCCCCAAACCCTGTGCATACATGCAGTCTTCCACATCTCACTACTCAAGCCTTACATCAAGAAAAGATATACCCAGGTCTGAGCTCCTCCTACTCCACTCCTGGTCCGTGATGACCCTGAATATGAGGTTGCTAAGGTCGTGGACTCCAGATACAGGCGCAGACAACTGCAGTATCTAGTACATTGGAAAGGTTACTCTGTGGCGGATCATTTTTGGGTTTCTGCCCATGATGTGCATGCTCGCAGGGCTATGTCACATCACACCGCTCTGGCTGTTGCTAGGGATGCGGCGCCTGCTGTTCTGCTCATTGCCTAGGGGGGAGTCGGCTCCTGTCTGCGTGTGGCGGTGACATCATCGCCGCACACTTCCTCCGTTCTGAAGCCGGTCAGGATCTCCTGTGGCGCAAATCCTGCGCCTATGTAAGTTACTCACTTGCTACCTATCACTGTCCAAGTATAGGTGTTCATTAGTTTTCTATTGGGTGTTATTTTTGTTGTATGCTGGACTTTTATATTGTTGCTGACCTCTGCTTGTCTGACCACTCTGCCTGTTAACCCCTAAACTGCTGGATTGATATACTGCTGTTGAACTCTGTTTGTCTGACCACTCTGCCTGTTAACCCTAAACTGCTGGATTGTTATAATGCTGCTGAACTCTGCTTTTCTGACTAGTCTACTTGATTAACCCCTATTGTTCTGGATTGCCTCTCTGTTGCCAAACCCTGCCTACCTGACCATCCTAGTGGTTTACCTCTGGACTGCTTTACTGTTGCCAAACCCTGTCTGCCTTGCCATCCTAGTGGTTTACCCTTGGACTGCTTTACCGTTGTCAAACCCTGCCTGCATGACCATCCCAGTGGTTTACCTCTGGACTGCTTTACCGTTGCCAAACCCTGCCTGCCTGACCATTCTAGTGGTTTACCTTTGAACTGCCTTTCTATGATTCCCTGCTTGTTGCCGCTAAAGACTATCCTACCTGTGGTGAGTGCCGTTTACCTCATTTTGCGAACTTGCTCTGCTCTGGGATATTCCTTATCATTCCGACTCAACGTCGGGATAAGAAGACTACTGGCATAGTTTGGTCTGATAGTGGAATATCCCACGAGCATGGTCAGGAAGTTGCCGCAGGCAATTCTATCTAATAGCTCATTGACTCGGGTCATAGAGTAGGCGTCAGTGGTGGTTCTGTCATTGAGCTTACGGTAGTCAATGCAGAACTGGGTAGACCCGTCCTTTTTGGGTACTAATACAACTAGGAGGCCCAGGGACTGCTGGACGGTTCAACAACACTAAAGTCCAGCATTCCCCGGAGGTCACAGTGCATGCTGTCCCTGACTGCCTCTGTAACCCTGTAGGCTGCCTTTCACAGGGGAGCCTGTCCCGGGGTCTCCACCACTCGGTGTATGGCCGTTGTGGTGTACCCAGGGACAGTGAAGAACATATCTTGTCTCTCTTCCAGGAGGTGTTGGACTTTCTCTCTGTCTCATCTAGGGGTATGTCGGCCACGCCTTGGGCAGTCACCTGGTCTGGGGAGCTCTGGCATTGGAAGATTCTCAGAGTCCTCCACCGCTGGAGCACAGATAGGGGCCACATCCTTGACACTTTCTACATAGGCCTTCAACATGTTCACATGGAAGAGCCTTCTGAGCATTTGACCACCAGGTAGGTGGTGCCATTCAGTTGTTCCACTACCCAGTAGGGTCCTTGCCAGGAGGCCTGTAGCTTGTCTGTTTTGACAGGCTTCAGGGTGAGGACCTTCTGTCCTACTGTCAGGGTTCGGGTATGAGCATTCCGGTCATATCACCTCTTTTGTTTACGTTGGGCGACCCGAAGGTTCTCTCGAGCCTGTTTGGCGAGATCCTTCAGTCGGTCCCTGAGCTGAAGAACATACCCACACAATGGAGTGTTCTTCCCCCCATAATCCCTTCCCAATGGGCTCTTAATAAGTCAAGGGGTCCCCTAATCTTATACTAATTTAAAGGTGGAGAAGCCTGTGGATTCCTTGAGCACCTCTCTATATAAAAAGCGGAGGTGCAGCAGGAATCATTCCCTGTCCAGTCCTGAAAAAGTCCTATGCAGCTGCTTCTGGGTCCCATTAAACCACTGACATAGCCCATTCGTCTGGGGATGGTAGGGGGCACTATGCAGAGGTTTGATCCCGCACAATCTCCACAACTGCTGGGAGATTTCCGCAGTGAACTGCATTCCCTGATCAGAAATCACTGCTGGGGGAAGCCTACCCTGGTGAATATCCAGAGTATTGCATCTTCTATGGTCTCCACCTGGATATTGGCCAAGTGGATTGCCTCAAGGGAACCTAGTGGCATAGTCTACTACTGTAAGGATGTACCTTTTTCCTGAGAGGCTGGGTTGAGCTAACTGACCCACTATATTGACTGCAATACTGCTAACGTGTTAATCGATAATGGGGAGGGGGTGCAGGGGGGCCTTAGTATGGTCTCCAGTCTTACCTACTTTCTGGCACACTTCACAAGACTTACAGTAGTCCCTAATGTCTGCTGTAATTCCTGGCCAGAAATAGGTTTGGGTCAGGCGGTGGTGAGTTCTGGACTGGCCTTAATATCCAGCTAAAGGGATATCATGTCCTCTCCACAGTAGGTCGGACTGAAACCTCTTCAGTACAACCAACTGATGTTTGGGCACTGGCCCTTTTCTCCTCTCGGAGATCCAGTACAGAAGCCCTCTTTCCCACTGAAACAGTTCCAGCCCGGGGCCCTGGGCATCTTTTACTACTCTGTCCCGATAAGGGGCTAAGGTCAGGTCATTCATGGTCTCCTGGGCAAAGTTGGAGGGGGACACCCAGGGGGTTTGGTCAGGTGATAGGGTTGGGGGGGAATGTCAGGGACAAGGGGATGTCAGGGCAGAATATCTCACCTGGGTCCCCAGAACTGGTGCAGTAGCTTGGCGTCTGGCTTGCTGGCGAGTGGTTACTGGGTAGGCATCCAGGGAGTTATTCCCCACAAAGGCTGAGGCCAGGTGGTCGAGGTCAATTCCCAACAAGACTACCGCTGGTAGCTGTTGCATGACACCCACCTCTACATCATGGGAGCCGGTTCCCCAGTTCAGATGTACCCAACTGTGGGGGTATGTAACACGGCTCCTTCAGCCACCTGAATGGCAAGGATCCTCCTGGTTTGACTGGATGTGGGGGCTAAGTGGGGTTGGATCAGGGAGATGGGGGCACCAGTGTCCCTTAATCCCTGGCCCGCCTGCCCATTGATCCAGGCTGCCGGGGGAGTGTTGGGGTCGAGCAGGAGTGGTAGCAGAGCAGGGTATGGGCGGGCGTTCTGGGGCCTCCTGGCACTGGACATCAACATACTGATCTGCCAGGGTGGCTGCTCGGTCAGCTGTGATAGGTCTTTTGTCCTTGACCTAGACCCGTACCTCTGCCAGAGTGCAGTAAATAAAACTGCTCCAAAAGAATGAGCTGTACCGCTTTATTAAGGGTGGTTATGTGGCAACCCATGAACTATGCATCCAAAGAACGGGCTAACTGGTGGGCCCACTCTGTATAGGGCTGTCCCTCTTGTCTTTTCAGTTCTCTGAACTTCAGCTGATGTGCCTCCGGCATGAGTCCATACTGGGCAAGGATGTGCTCCCTCACTCGATCATAGTTGGCTTGGTCTTCCGAGGGTACAGTGTGGAAAGCCTCCAAAGCCCTGCTGGCCAAGTTCGGCAGCAGGATACTTGGTCTGAGAGCTACTGAATTCCTATTGGCTGTTCAAATCATCCAATGGAATAAGAGCTACTGAAATTCTATTGGCTGATTTGAATAGCCAGTAGAATTTCAGTAGCTCTCATCCTATTGGCTGATTTGAATTTAAAAACTCAAATCAGCCAATAGGAATGCAAGGGACACCATTTTGAAAAGTCTCCCTTCCATTGAAGATTCTGTGTATGGCGGCGACTGTATGAAGAGGACGCTCCACGCCAGATGTCTTGAAGGATGGACCTGCTCCACGCTGCCGGGATAAAGATAGAAGACGCTGCCAGGATGAAGATAGAAGATGCTGTCTGGGTGGATGAAGATGCCGCCTGGATGGATGAAGACGCTGTCTGGATGAAGACTTCTCGCCACCTGGATGTCCGGACTTTAGAAACTGTAAGTGGATCTTCGGGGGTTAGTGTTAAGTTTTTTAACTTTTTTTGGGTGGTTTTTTTTTTAGATTAGGGTTTGGGCTTTCTTAAAATAGCTAAATGCCCCTTTCAGGGCAATGCAAAAGAGCTAAATGTCCTTTAAAGAGAAATGCCCATACAAATGCCCCTTTCAGGGCAATGGGTAGCTTTGGTTTTTGTTAGAGTTAGGTTTTTAATTTTGGGGGGTTAGTTGGGTGGTGGGTTTTACTGTTGGGGGGTCTTTGCATTTTTTTTACAGGGAAAAGAGCTAATTTAAAAGGGATTTTAAGGGCTATTGGTAGTTTATTGTAGGCTAGGGGGTTTTTATTTTAGGGGGGCTTTTTTATTTTTATAGGGCTATTAGATTAGGTGTAATTGTGTTTATTTTGGATAATTTCATTTTTTATTTTTCGTAATTTAGTGTTTGTTATTTTTTGTAATTTAGTATTTTTTATTTTTTGTAATTTTAGATTTAAATATTTTTAGTAGTGTTAGTTTTTTTTAATGTGTAATTTAGTTTATTTAATTTGTAGTTATTTTAATTTTATTTAGTCTAATAGTTATGTTAGTTTAATTGTTAGTTTATACTTTTTTTTTATTTCACAGGTAAGTTTTTATTTATTTTTAGATAGGGATATTGTAATTTTAATTTAAAGTTAGGGGTTTTTAGGTTTAGGGGTTAATAGTTTCATTTTTTTTTTGCGATGTAGGGGGCTGGCGGATTAGGGGTTAATAAGTTTATTTAGTTGCGGTGATGTTGGGGAGCAGTGGAATAAGGGTTAATATCTTTATTATAGTGTCTGCGATGTTGGGGTTTGAGGGAATAGGGTTGATAACTTTTTATAGTGGCATCGATATTGGGAGTGGCAGATTATGGGTTAATACATTTATTTCTGTGTCGGCGATGTTGGGGCGGCAGATTAGGGGTTATTAACTTTATTTAGGTGTCGGCAATGTCGGGGGCGGCAGATTAGGGGTGTTTAGACTTGGGGTTTACTGATATAGAGGTCTATCAGGAACTTGATGTTGATCCCCTCCCTCACTTTATGTCTAGGGTTAGGAAGATCTTGGGCAAGGCATTTGAATCTGTAATAATTTCAGAGAAAATGTTTAATTATTTGTATTTACAGAGTCCAAAAACCCCTAATTTTTATGTTTTGCCCAAGGTCCATAAGGATTTATTTAATCCACCTGGTAGGCCCATAGTGGCCTCTATAGACTCCCTGTTCAGCCCCATCTCCAAATTCCTAGAAAAGATTCTAACTCCATTTGTAAGACAGGGTAGGTCTTTTCTTAAGGACACTAGTGATTTTCTTGGTAAACTAAAGAATCTGTCTGATTTGCCTGAAGATACAATTCTGGCTACATGGGATGTATGTAGCCTATATACCATTATCCCCCATATGGATGGATTAAATTGTGCTTGGATAGCCTTAACCAAATCAGAAAAATATTATGAGGATCAGATTAATTTTTTTTATGGCGTTACTAGAATTGGTTTTAACTCACAATTATTTTGCCTTTGATAACAGTTTTTTTCTGCAGCTACAGGGTACCTCAATGGGTTCTAATGTTATTCCCGCTTACGTTTGCCTGTACATGGATCGACTAGAGGAACAAGTGGTTTACACTGATCCTGAATTTCATAATTGTTTGGCTTGGTGGCGTTATATTGATGATTTATTTATTGTATGGCAGGGCAACATGGCATCCATTGAGGGACTTCGTAAGAGGATACAGGATAAGGTACCAGCTGTCTAGTTTACAACTAAATATCATCATAATCAAATTGAATTTCTTGATATGGTGGTTATGCGTGCTGGTGATCACTTTGAAACAGATATTTATAGAAAGCCAACAGACAGAAATAACCTTTTGTCCCATCAGAGCCATCATCCCCCTAGAGTATTCAAGAGTGTGCCAAAATCACAGCTCTTGAGGGTTAAGAGAATAGTCTTTGATCCTTCGGCCTGTTTAATGTGCTTAAATGAGATGCACAACAGGTTCCAAGAAAGAGGTTATTCCTCTGAGGAATTGGAGTCTATTCATCTTGAACCAAAAATGAAAACTGGTGCTACTAAGAAATTGGCCTTTGTCTCTAATTTTAATTGTACTAGTGTGAAATTACATACAACTATCTGTAAACATCGGCTTATGTTGGGTAATTCTATGTCAGAAATTGAGGAATTTCAACAACCACCTTTCTCTGCATTTAGAAAGTGTAATTCACTTGGTAGGCAGTTAGTAAGAGCTAAGATAATGCCCCCTAAAACTAAACAAAGAGTTTTTAGACCTGTGGAAAATGGAACATTTCCATGTTTGAATTGTTCACATTGCAATAGTATTATTAAGGGTAATGTCACCCCTTTTCTGGTAAGAAATTTCACATCAAGGAACACTATACATGTCAATCAACTTGTGCGATTTATGCGCTTAAATGCCCATGTGGCTTATTACATATTGGGGAGACCTCCCAGACAATAAAGGATCGCCTAACCCAACACAAGTCGACCAGTAGAAATCCTCAGATGAGGCATTTACCGGTCCCCTCTCATTTTTATGAGAGGGGTTATCAGGTGAATCAATTACGCTTGATCATGCACCTAGGGGAAAAATTGGCTTTGATAGGGGTAGGATGTTACTTAGAAAAGAGGCTATGTGGATACATAGGTTAAATACTATGCATCCTAAGGGCCTCAACCGAGAATACAAATTAGCTAGTTTACTATAATAATCTACATCTTCTTGGAAGGAATTTATATATGCATATAACTGTTAATGGCTATTTGTAATTGTATGAAAAAATCTTTTTGGGTATTCAAGTGTGTTGAAACTATGGGGATAAAATAAGTATAATAAATATTAATATTTCTGATAAACTTCACAAAAAGTATAAAAAATTAAAATTAACAATTATAAGAAATTTAGGGTCTATAGTGTTATCTGATTTATTCTTTGTTCATATAATATTTGAAAGGTGATTGCCTCTTGGTTTGTCTCATAGAGAAGCAGGTTAGTTGTAATGTTGATATATTGTTTAAAATTTTTTAATTTTGATACACCTGCTATGATGTGGTTTTTTATGATGTCAGAGAGGGAGGGGGGCGTGGTTTGTGGCTATTTAAGGGATAGACAGTGTTGTTCATTTATATTGAGCCTGAAGAGGGGGTGGTAAGCCCCAAAATGTTGCTCTGTCTTGTACTGCTGCCCTGAGTAAAGCCTTTGACATTTCAAGAATTCTTTGAGTGTCTGTCTGTTTTCTTCTTCTATTTAGACTTGGGGTTTAAGTTAGGGGGTGTTAGGTTTAAACATAACTTTTTTTCCCAATAGACATCAATGGGGTTGCGTTACGGCGATAACACTCTCCTCCCTATTGATGTCTATGGGGAAAGCGGTACAAGCACACATTCTCAGCACCCTTGATTTGTTGTGGGTATGGAGGCTTATCGCCACCATATCGCACGCACAAGGTGGCTTTTCAAAAACTTGTAATGGCAGGCGCTATTGAGGGTGAAATAACTTGTTGCATTGGTTTCGCCACCCTCTATAGTGCAAAACTTGTAACCTAGGTGTAATCTATTAACTCCTAAAACACCCCCCATTCCCCAACATCGCAAATTGCCTAAATCTGACTATTAACCCCATAAACCGCCAATCCCCCACATCGCAAGACTATCTTATTAAACTATTACCCCTAAATTGCCGCCGCCCACAAGCCAAACTATCTAAATAAAACTAATTAACCCCACAACGCAAAGTAATTAACATCTAAACCCCCTAACCTAACACCCCCTAACTTAACCCCATATACAATACCTATAAATTAACTAAAAAATATTCTAACAACCTTAAAATAAATAAAAACTTACCTGTAAAAATTAAATTACATTTAAGCTTAAAAACTAACATTACTTAAAAAATAAAAACCTACATTACAAAAAGTAAAAAACCTAAATTACAAAAAATAAAAATCCTAACATTACCAAAAAAAAAACCTACCATTTACAAAAAAAATTAAAATATATTAAATATTTTCATAGTACTGAAAAGAGGGTACTTTCAGACCCATTCTAGATTTAACATCTCTGAACAAGTTTCTGAGAGTTCCCACCTTCAAAATGGAAGCAATTCACACCAGTCTCCCTCTCCCATTGGTTCAGAAAGGTCAATTCATGAACAGTATAGATCAAAAGAATGCGTATCAGCACTTCCTTTTTACATATTCATATTCATCACATGTTTCTCCAGTTTGCTTTTCATGACAGACATTATTAATTTTGTGGCTCTACCCTTTGGTCTAGCAACAGCTCAAACAAATTTTACCAAGGTCTTGGGAGCTCTGCTTTCTACGATCAGAACAAGGTGAATTTTTTGTTGCTCCTTATTTGGACATCATTTTAATTCAGGCTCCTTCTTTTTCCCAAGCGGATCTTCATACCTAGGAGGTGATACAGCTTCTGAAGAACCATGGTTGGAACATCAATGTTCAAAATAGTTTTCTGTCCCCAAAAACCAGGGTGACGTGTCTTGGAGTGGCTATAGACTCAGTGTCTATGCATCTGTCTCTTACAGAGAGTTACAGAAACAAGTTATGATGGTGGCAGCTTCAGATTCAATTCCTTTCATAATATTCCACTTGCGCCCCCTTCAATGGCCTTGGGATGGAGATTATTCAGAGTTGTCTCAATAAATCAGTATGAATCACAAAACCAGACCATCTCTGACTTGTTGGATATCACACAGATCCATAGTTCTGGGAACACCTTTTCTTCATCCATCTTGGGTGGTAATTACAACAGATGCCAGCCTTTCTGGCTGGGGGGCTATCTGAGGGCTCTGAAAGGAGCAAGGAGTCAGACAACATCACAGCTGTGCTTACATAAATCATCAAGGGGGAACCAAAAGTTCTCTGGTGATGAAGAAAGTGTCTTACATTATTCTTTGGGCAGAGTGCTATCACTGTGTGATCTCAGCCATTCATCTTCTGGGAGTCAAACAATTGGGAAGCAGACTTCCTCAGTCATTAGACTTTACACTCAGGGGTGTAGTTGTTAAACTGAGAGGTCTTCAAACAGATTCTGTCTTACTGGGGGAGACCGGAAATAGACATGATGGCATCTTGTCTGAATCACAAGCTACTGAGATATTGTTTCCAGGTCAAGGGAAACCCAGGCGACTCTTATAGATGCCTTGATGGTCCCATGGTCTTATCATTGATGTACATGTTTCTGCCCTGTGGATGCTTTCCCGAGTTATAGCTCGAATATGCAGTAGGAGACTCTAGTAATCCTAATTGTGCCAGCCTGGCCACTCAGGACTTGGTATGCAGATCTCATTCAAATGTCTTCTTCTCCTCCATGGAGGTTTCTGCTGGGTCCGGATCTTCTGGTTCAAGGTCCTTTTGTTCTTACAGATTTAAAATCTCTCAATTTGACGTCATGGTGGTTGAATGTTTAGGCCTACTTCAACTTTTTTTTTAGTGTGTTGTGAACACTCTATTCAGGCGAGGAAGACAGTTATGAGCAAGATTTACTACAAAACTTCTAAGGTATTCCTCTCTTGGTGTGAGTCTCACAATTATCTATCAGATTCTCTTCGTATTCCTAGTATCCTTAATTTCCTTCAAGATGATTTGGTTAAGGTTTGTCGACCAGTTCTTTAAAAGAACAGATTTCAGCTCTTTTGTTTTTGTAGCATAGGAAACTGAATCCCAAAGAATGTCTCATGCACAATTTTGAATGTGGAATGGACACTAAAGTTTTATCTTCAAACAACTAAGGATTTTAAATAATATTATTCTTTATTTATTCATTTCTCTGTGAAGCTTAAGGACAAATGGCTTCTGTGGTCACGCTGGCTTCATGGTTAAAACTTCTGATTCACAAAGCTTATTTGGAAGTGGGTAAATCTCCAACACCTCGTATAACAGCTCATTCAACTAGGTCTGTTTCAGAATCTTGGGCTTTCAGAAATGAGGCATCGATTGAACAGATTTGCAAAGCGGCTACTTGGTCTTCGCTTCCTAATTTCATGAAATTCTATTATTTTGATTTTTGCCTCTTCGGAGGCTGATTTTGCTAGGAAGGTTCTTCACACAGCAAGGGTCTGATAAATGATGTGCCAGCACAGTTTTCCCACCCATTTTTCTTGGTATTGTGAACTCTGAGGCTTGGGTATTAGATCCCAAATTACATAGGCCTAGATTGGAGTTCGGCGGTAAAAGGGCTGTTAACGCTCCGCGGGCTTTTTTCTGGCCGCACCATAAATTTAACTCTGGTATCGAGAGTTTAAACAAATGCTGCGTTAGGCTCCAAAAAAGGAGCGTAGAGCATTTTTTACCGCAAATGCAACTCTCGATACCAGAGTTGCTTACGGACGCGGCCGGCCTCAAAAACGTGCTCGTGCACGATTCTCCCATAGGAAACAATGGGGCTGTTTGAGCTGAAAAAAAAACCTAACACCTGCAAAAAAGCAGCGTTCAGCTCCTAACGCAGCCCCATTGTTTCCTATGGGGAAACACTTCCTACGTCTGCACCTAACACTCTAACATGTACCCCGAGTCTAAACACCCCTAACCTTACACTTATTAACCCCTAATCTGCCGCCCCCGCTATCGCTGACACCTGCATATTTTTTTTAACCCCTAATCTGCCGCTCCGTAAACCGCCGCAACCTACGTTATCCCTATGTACCCCTAATCTGCTGCCCTAACATCGCCGACCCCTATATTATATTTATTAACCCCTAATCTGCCCCCCTCAACGTCGCCGACACCTGCCTACACTTATTAACTCCTAATCTGCCGAGCGGACCTGAGCGCTACTATAATAAAGTTATTAACCCCTAATCCGCCTCACTAACCCTATCATAAATAGTATTAACCCCTAATCTGCCCTCCCTAACATCGCCGACACCTAACTTCAATTATTAACCCCTAATCTGCCGAGCGGACCTCACCGCTACTATAATAAATGTATTAACCCCTAAAGCTAAGTCTAACCCTAATACTAACACCCCCCCTAAGTTAAATATAATTTACATCTAACGAAATAAATTAACTCTTATTAAATAACTTATTCCTATTTAAAGCTAAATACTTACCTGTAAAATAAATCCTAATATAGCTACAATATAAATTATAATTATATTATAGCTATTTTAGGATTAATATTTATTTTACAGGCAACTTTTTAATTATTTTAACCAGGTACAATAGCTATTAAACAGTTAAGAACTATTTAATAGTTACCTAGTTAAAATAATAACAAATTTACCTGTAAAATAAATCCTAACCTAAGATATAATTAAACCTAACACTACCCTATCAATAAATTAATTAAATAAACTACCTACAATTACCTACAATTAACCTAACACTACCCTATCAATAAATTAATTAAATAAACTACCTACAATTACCTACAATTAACCTAACACTACACTATCAATAAATTAATTAAACACAATTGCTACAAATAAATACAATTAAATAAACTAGCTAAAGTACAAAAAATAAAAAAGAACTAAGTTACAAAAAATAATAAAATATTTACAAACATAAGAAAAATATTACAACAATTTTAAACTAATTACACCTACTCTAAGCCCCCTAATAAAATAACAAAGCCCCCCAAAATAAAAAATTCCCTACCCTATTCTAAATTAAAAAAGTTACAAGCTCTTTTACCTTACCAGCCCTGAACAGGGCCCTTTGCGGGGCATGCCCCAAGGATTTCAGCTCTTTTGCCTGTAAAAAAAAAAAACATACCATACCCCCCCCCCACAGTACAACCCACCACCCACATACCCCTAATCTAACCCAAACCCCCCTTAAATAAACCTAACACTAAGCCCCTGAAGATCTTCCTACCTTGTCTTCACCATACCAGGTTCACCGATCCGTCCTGGCTCCAACATCTTCATCCAACCCCAGCGGGGGTTGGCGATCCATCATCCGGTGCTGAAGAGGTCCAGAAGAGGCTCCAAAGTCTTCCTCCTATCCGGCAAGAAGAGGACATCCGGACCGGCAAACATCTTCTCCAAGCGGCATCTTCAATCTTCTTCCATCCGGTGCGGAGCGGGTCCATCTTGAAGCAGGCGACGCGGATCCATCCTCTTCTTCCGTTGTCTCCCGACGAATGATGGTTCCTTTAAGGGACGTCATCCAAGATGGCGTCCCTCGAATTCCGATTGGCTGATAGGATTCTATCAGCCAATCGGAATTAAGGTAGGAATTTTCTGATTGGCTGATGGAATCAGCCAATCAGAATCAAGTTCAATCCGATTGGCTGATCCAATCAGCCAATCAGATTGAGCTCGCATTCTATTGGCTGTTCCGATCATCCAATAGAATGAGAGCTCAATCTGATTGGCTGATTGGATCAGCCAATCGGATTGAACTTGATTCTGATTGGCTGATTCCATCAGCCAATCAGAAAATTCCTACCTTAATTCCGATTGGCTGATAGAATCCTATCAGCCAATCGGAATTCGAGGGACGCCATCTTGGATGACGTCCCTTAAAGGAACCGTCATTCGTCGGGAGACAACGGAAGAAGAGGATGGATCCGCGTCGCCTGCTTCAAGATGGACCCGCTCCGCACCGGATGGAAGAAGATTGAAGATGCCGCTTGGAGAAGATGTTTGCCGGTCCGGATGTCCTCTTCTTGCCGGATAGGAGGAAGACTTTGGAGGCCTCTTCTGGACCTCTTCAGCACCGGATGATGGATCGCCAACCCCCGCTTGGGTTGGATGAAGATGTTGGAGCCAGGACGGATCGGTGAACCTGGTATGGTGAAGACAAGGTAGGAAGATCTTCAGGGGCTTAGTGTTAGGTTTATTTAAGGGGGGTTTGGGTTAGACTAGGGGTATGTGGGTGGTGGGTTGTAATGTTGGGGGGGGGGTATGGTATGTTTTTTTTTTTACAGGCAAAAGAGCTGAAATCCTTGGGGCATGCCCCGCAAAGGGCCCTGTTCAGGGCTGGTAAGGTAAAAGAGCTTGTAACTTTTTTAATTTAGAATAGGGTAGGGAATTTTTTATTTTGGGGGGCTTTGTTATTTTATTAGGGGGCTTAGAGTAGGTGTAATTAGTTTAAAATTGTTGTAATATTTTTCTTATGTTTGTAAATATTTTATTATTTTTTGTAACTTAGTTCTTTTTATTTTTTGTACTTTAGCTAGTTTATTTAATTGTATTTATTTGTAGGAATTGTGTTTAATTAATTTATTGATAGTGTAGTGTTAGGTTAATTGTAGGTAATTGTAGGTAGTTTATTTAATTAATTTATTGATAGGGTAGTGTTAGGTTTAATTATATCTTAGGTTAGGATTTATTTTACAGGTAAATTTGTTATTATTTTAACCAGGTACAATAGCTATTAAATAGTTAAGAACTATTTAATAGCTATTGTACCTGGTTAAAATAAATACCAAGTTGCCTGTAAAATAAATATTAATCCTAAAATAGCTATAATATAATTATAATTTATATTGTAGCTATATTAGGGTTTATTTTACAGGTAAGTATTTAGCTTTAAATAGGAATCATTTATTTAATAAGAGTTAATTAATTTCGTTAGATTAAAATTATATTTAATTTAGGGGGGTGTTAGTGTTAGGGTTAGACTTAGCTTTAGGGGTTAATCAATTTATTAGAATAGCGGTGAGCTCCGGTCGTCAGATTAGGGGTTAATAATTGAAGTTAGGTGTCGGCGATGTTAGGGAGGGCAGATTAGGGGTTAATACTATTTATGATAGGGTTAGTGAGGCGGGTTAGGGGTTAATAACTTTATTATAGTAGCGCTCAGGTCCGCTCGGCAGATTAGGGGTTAATAAGTGTAGGCAGGTGTCGGCGACGTTGAGGGGGGCAGATTAGGGGTTAATAAATATAATATAGGGGTCGGCGGTGTTAGGGGTAGCAGATTAGGGGTACATAGGGATAACGTAGGTGGCGGCGCTTTGCGGTCGGAAGATTAGGGGTTAATTATTTTAAGTAGCTGGCGGCGACGTTGTGGGGGGCAGGTTAGGGGTTAATAAATGTAATACAGGGGTCGGCGGGGTTAGGGGCAGCAGATTAGGGGTACATAAGTATAACGTAGGTGGCGGTCGGCAGATTAGGGGTTAAAAAATTTAATCGAGTGGCGGCGATGTGGGGGGAGCTCGGTTTAGGGGTACATAGGTAGTTTATGGGTGTTAGTGTACTTTAGGGTACAGTAGTTAAGAGCTTTATGAACCGGCGTTAGCCAGAAAGCTCTTAACTCCTGCTATTTTCAGGCGGCTGGAATTTTGTCGTTAGAGCTCTAACGCTCACTTCAGAAACGACTCTAAATACCGGCGTTAGAAAGATCCCATTGAAAAGATAGGATACGCAAATGGCGTAGGGGGATCTGCGGTATGGAAAAGTCGCGGCTGAAAAGTGAGCGTTAGACCCTTTAATCACTGACTCCAAATACCAGCGGGCGGCCAAAACCAGCGTTAGGAGCCTCTAACGCTGGTTTTGACGGCTACCGCCGAACTCCAAATCTAGGCCATAGTTTGTAGACTCTCATCACCTTTATTAAAGAAAACATAATTTATGCTTACCTGATAAATTTATTTATTTTATTGTGGTGAGAGTCCACTAGACCTACCCAAATTTTAGTCTTGAAACAGATTGTTCTGGCATGCACCTCATTACCCCTGCTTTGTTCTATCTACTATTCTGTTTCTTCTCCTTTCTTGACTATACAGCAGATTGAGGGGAATCAGGAAGTGGGAGGGAATAAAGTTCTTAATGTTTTGGTAACTTTTTGCCTGCCTCCTGGTGGAGGAAACTTTTTTCCCCAAATGCCATGGCTCCTGGACTCTCACCACCATGAAAGAAAGAAATTTATTAAGTAAGCCACACAGCCATTATTGGCAGACTTTATCTGTCCCTAGTTGTCCTCAGCAGAAGCAATTTGATAGTTGAAAAACTTAGGTTACAATAAGATTTGTGCTTAAAATTATATAGAAACTAAAACATTAGACTTATTTCTCCAATAGATCACCATCTAATATAATGTATTTGATTTTTAGTGTCCCTTTTGTTTTTACTTTATGTACCTATAATTAGAGTTGTATTTATTTAGTCCCTATAATTTAATCACACACTGTTTGGAGGATGCAGCTGTTGTTGCTGAGTATATATTGAGTAAACATTGAAACCTATTGCAAAAATAATGACTTGATATGCTATTTTTTCTCCATTGCAGAAAGATACTAAACGATGCAGCTTTAGTCAGACACATAGACTCGACCAACCTAGAGCCTCTCTTGTCACAGAGAAAGATCAGAGAGTTTGAGGAATATTATTTGCCTTATGAAGTGGTAAGTGTGATGAGAGTGGTAGTGTGATGTCACCGGATGGGGGCGTGGCTTATAGCTGTTATAGTCTATGTTGCAGTTACTAAGTCTGATGTGTTGTGCAGTCTGTATACTTCCATGCTCTGCAATAAAATAGCTTTGTACCTTCTATGCTGTGTCCTGTATATCTCATGATATGGTGTCTGAAGTACTTGCGTGCGCTTCTGTTTCCTTATTAATGACAATGTCGAAGTTTACCCTACCTGAGCCTTTTGATTTCTCTCAGCCTGCAGCTTGGCCCACATGGCGTCAGCAGTTTGGTGAAGTATAAGTTAATTCTCTTTTATACTCTAATGGGGAAATATGTGGAGCCAGTGTTTAATGTCTTTACATTCCAAGGAAGGGGAAGAGTTTGACTTTAAAATAGTCATGAACAAACTCGGTGCCCACTTTGCACCAAACGTAATGTGATTCATGAGAGGGCCTGTTTCCATAAACGCGCTCAGTGTGTGGGGAGAATCAGTGGAGTCATTTGTGCGCAGCCTATATGAACTAGCTGAATTCTGTGAGTTTGGCGTTGCTAAAGAAGAACAAATCAGAGACAGAATAGTTATAGGAATTGCAGATAGCTGAGGTTTCACTGAGCTATAGTTGGAGGCTGAGTTAACGTTAGATGGTGCTATTAGGATGGCCCGCCAGAGTGAACTGGTGAAAAAGCAAAGTGCTGACATGGAGGTTTGAAAGTATTGTGGATGAAGTGCAGAGCAGTTCAGGAGAGCTCAGGTGAAAGGCACAGTGTGAGCGGTAGACCAAGGGCAACAGATAGGGCCAGAAGCAGATGGACGCAGCAGGCTCACTGCCAACGGTGTAACCGTACCCAGGATCAGAATGTCATATGCCCCACTAAAGATAAAAAATCTAGAAAGTGTAACCGAATGGGCCATTTTAAAGTGGTGTGTAAAACTGAATCCATTAAGGAGATTCAGGTGGATAGTGACCAGGAGGCACAAGAAGTGTCCTTTGTAGGGTCTGTTGTTGAACGTCCTGTTCCAGATGAAGATTGGCGGGTTACCTTTACTGTAAATGGGAGCCAAGGTTGCCTTCAAGATTGACACAGAAGCAGACATCACTGTTATGTCCCTTGCAGCATTCATAAAACTGCCTCGACAGCCTCCGCCTGGCGAAAGTTACATGAAAAGTTCATAGTTCTGGTGGCCGCAGGGAAATTTCTTGCCAGCTGCGAGTACAAGCAGGGGAAATTAACCATGTGGGTACATGTAATTAGAGGCCAGTGTGTTAACAATCTATTGAGCAGGAAAGCAGCCTGTGGTTTGGGCCTTGTCGCCAGAGTAAATGAGATTACAGAAGACATGTTTGGTTACTGCAGTCTTTTTCATTTTTACGTGATATACTGAATAAATTGAACTTTTTAACCTAAGAAATCCTCTTCTGGCTTATTTACACAGAGACTGTAACATTGTTGCTTTTTATGTTTATCCAATTATCCTGGGGTGGAGTGGAGAGCCCCAGCAGTCTCAGTGCAATAGCCAATGCCGGTCCTCACTTTATCGGCATCAGAACGAGGCTACACGCTCTGTATGAGTTTGGCGATAGACGCCACAAGCAGTGGGAAGCGGTCGCAGTTTATGAACGGAGGTAACTATTTATAAAAGGACTTTCCCTAAAGACTCCAACAGGACCGTGGTTAATGTGGTAAGCCTTTTTTTCTTTAACTACAATATTTGAATCTTGAGACAATTAGTATAGACACATCACTAGCCCTGTGATAACCGCAATAGTGGGACTCAAAGTGAGTTTGAAATCATGGGTTAAGTTAATTTAGGCTATTACACACACTCAGTTTGTGATATTGTTGGGTTTTATGTAAATTGTAACCCAGTCCGAATATCACTTAAAGTTGATGCAATCCCATACATTACTACTCCCTCGTAGAATTCTATTCCCGCTCATGCCTCAAGTGGAGAAGGAACGTCTGCATATGAAGAATATGGGAGTTATTGAAGAGGTTGTTGAAGCACCTGACTGGTGTGTCCCCATTGTACCCGTTGCAAAGAAGAACGGAAAAGGTACGCATCTGCATAGACTTGAAATGGCTGAATGAGGTGGTGAAAAGAGAGAGATACATGCAGCCTATGCTTGAAGACATAGCTCAGAAACTGGCTGGGGCGAAGTTCTTCTCTACCCTGGATGCTTCAGTGACTTCTGGCAGATACCTCTAGAACCAAAGTGCCGCAAACTGACTACCTTCATTACACAGGTAGGTTGGTTTTGTTTCTGCAGACTCCCCTTCGGGATATCCTCTGCTCCTGAAATCTTTCAAAGAGAGATGAGTTCCCTCTTAAGGGACCACCGAGGGCACAGCAGTCGTCATAAATGACATTTTAGTGTCTACACTGGAAGAACATAATCAGAGATTGAGCTGTGTGCTGCAGACCATTAGAGAGTCTGGGCTGAAATTAAATAAAGAGAAATGCCCATTTTGGAAAATCTGAGTTATGTTATTTTGGTCATATCATCAATGGAGATGGCATCAAGCTGGACCCTGATTAAAACAGATAAAAAGTCCCTTCTGAGACAGATATTGGGCCTTGTGAATTATGGGGACAGGTTCCTAACATATGTATCCACAGTACTCCACCCTATCACCGAGTTGTTGAAGAAAGATGTTGCCTGGGTCTGGGGACCATCCACAGGAAGAAACTTTTATACAAGTCAAGTCCCTGCTTGGGTCTTCCCCAATGTTGGGGGTTCTACGAACCTTCTAAAAAGACCATGGTTAGTGCTGATGCGAGCAGTTATGGGCTAGGGGCTGCCCTCCAGCAGCTGAATAAGAACAAACTACAGCCCATAGCCTACTGTTCCTGTACACTGATGGCTGCAGAATCTAAATATGCCCGAATTGAGAAAGAGTGTCTGGCTGCAGTTTGGGCCTGTGAGCGCTTCCAGCATTTACCTAGTGGGTTTAGAGAAATTTAGTCTTGAAACTGACCATAAACCGCTAGTCCCTCTAATCAATTCCTATGATATTGAAAAGACACCCCTAAGATGCCAGAGACTTCTGATGAGGCTACTCAGGTTCAATGTTCAGGCAGTGCATGTGCCGAAGAAACAACTGGTTGTGGTAGATACACTTTACAGGCTCCTGCTGGCTGCTGCTGAAGGATCTTCAATGGAATCAGATGTGAAAGTATACTTAAATTCAGTTCTGGCATCTAAATCCATCTTTTACCAAGGGAAGCTAGAGCAAATAAGAAAGAGACCACGTTAGATACAGATCTTCAATAAGTTATCAAGTACATAAAGAAAGGTTGGCCCGAGAGCCGGGCAGCCTGGATGTCCTTGAGCTCTTACCAGTCAGAGAGGTCACAGCTCATAGAGCTGGATAGTTAGTGTTTTTTCAAGACCGCAATATTATTCCAGTTAGCATGTAGCAAGAGATGATAAGCAGAATAATACGATGGCCACTTGAGCAATGCACATTACAATGTGCAGAGAAAGGGCAGCTATGGCAGTATGGGACAAATATTTATAGTTAGATTCAAGGGTTCTCACTGAGACAGAGGCCTTTGTGTGATTATGGAATATTCTCTCTGCCATTCCTTATCTTGTAAGATGGCATCTAAATCCATCTTTTACCAAGGAAGCTAGAGCAAATAAGAAAGAGACACGTTTAGATACAGATCTTCAATAAGTTATCAAGTACATAAAGAAAGGTTGGCCCGAGAGCAGGGCAGCCTGGATGTCCTTGAGCTCTTACCAGTCAGAGAGGTCACAGCTCATGGAGCTGGACAGTTTAGTGTTGTTTCAAGACTGCAATATTATTCCAGTTAGCATGCAGCAAGAGATGATAAGCAGGATTAACGATGGCCACTTGAGCATTATAAAGTGCAGCTATGGCGGTATGGGGGCCTGGGATCAGTACCGACATTGCAAGCAACGTGTCGAAATGTGCCTATTGCCGGGAACACTGAACTACTCAGAGAACAGACCCCTTGATTTCTTTCTTTTTTTTTCCCCAAAAAATCTTTATTTGTTTGTCGTAAAACGGTACATCAAATAAAAATAACATCATCAAAAGATAAAGGGATGTGCAATACAAGGTATCTTGAACCTCCCACATTATTTGCTTCCAGCAGACTCTCAATCACCCTTCTTCTGTATCAGAGGACAGTTCATGTAAAATGACGTCAAGTGGAAGAGTTGTGAAACTATCCAGCCCGATATCGGAATTAGCACTAGTTAGAGCAGTGACCGGAAGTATGGGCAGAATAATCCCATGGTCACTGTGGACTAGGGTAGTCTACCTGTAGTTCAAGACAGGATTCTATTTCTTGTTGTTTTTATATATTTTATTATAAATTATTTGTTGTACACACTAACAAAACAATTTTTGTATGCTTCTTGTATACCTTGTTATTTGTTGTACTCTAAAAAAAGGTGTATGCTTTATCCTTTGAAAAAGGGAAAGATGTTATGAGAGTGGGAGTGTGACATCACCAGATAGGGGCATGGCTTTTTAGTCGTTATAGTCTATGTCGCAGTTACTAAGTATGATGTGTTGTGCAGTCTGTATACTTTTTATGCTCTGCAATAAAATAGTGTTATACCTTCTATGCTGTGTTCTGTATCTCATGACAGTAATATTTTGTTTTTCTTTTCTGTCGACCATACATAAAATAAATAAATTCTGGTTTACAGTAGATTTACAACAATTTGTTACTCGTTTGGAAAACAAAGTTTGAAATAAAGACATTTTTATATACACTATATGCATAGTATACCTGAGCAATTAAGTACTGGATTGATTTAAGAGAATTTCAACTTTTATTTTGCAACATTTGCATTGTTTAAGTCTAGTGGGCTAGAATACAACTGGCGTGCAAAAAGCCGAAAAATCCAATATCGATAGTGACGGAGATAGCGCACATATTACGAGTTTAAAGTAAATGTGAAAATGTGAGCGCTATTGCAATTTACGTTCGTAAGGTAAGCGTGACTAGATCTCTCGTTTACTAAAAAGTTGCACAAAACATAAAAAAATAACACTCATATTAACACTCTCTAAAAAAATATATATTAATAATAAAATTGCATTAAAAAGTTATAAGGGCTTGCATAAAAGTGCAAGAACGTAAAGTATGGGTCACACTAGACTCACACATCCTAAAGGCACCATTAGTGCACGCCCTGTGCTGGGTATCTAAAGACCTTAGACCTCCCCAATGTCGGCATCTTGAAATCCATAAGCAACTATTTAAGATTTGGGATCACATAATCGCTACCAAACCGCATATCACCACTTATAGATCGCCGCTCTTTCCCAATAGCTTTAAATATAGAAATGATAGGAGGCCTAGATAAAGGTTTCAAGCGGCTGACTGAATGGGACTATACGATCCCACTACTCAAATTTACAGAAGCAGGCAAACTATTAGACAGAGATAAATTAGCTGATCTAGCAGGTGGTAGATTCACCAAGTGGCTAAAATATGCCCAACTACAACACTACATACATACATCCCCATTTAAGTCGGATCTGCTGAGAAAGCCCACTGCTTTTGAACAGATGTGTCATAGCGGAATTATACCTAGAGGTATGCTCTCTATATCTCGCAAGCTTCTCATAGATACCCTCACAGACATCCTACCACCCTACACAGCTAAATGGCACCTTGACCTCAAAGACAACATAGACACAGAAAAATGGAATAAAATCTTTAGCTCCCTCAAAAAATCTTCAACGTCCCCCGAGATATTAGAATTAAACTTTAAAATCCTTCTCCGGTGGTACCTAACCCCTTCGAGACTAGCTAGCATCTACCCCAACACGTCCAGCCTATGCTGGCGTGGCTGTGGAAAACATGGCAATTTAATCCACATGTGGTGGCAATGCCCAAAAGTCCGCCCACTGTGGAACACAGTAGAATCCTATTTCAGGTGAAGTAATAACACCGAATTTACACTGACCCCACACATAGCCCTACTAAATGACCTACCTAAAATGACTTGCTGTCTGAAATGGTTAGTGCTACAGATAGGACTCAACAGTGCAAGAAAACTAATAGCGCGCCACTGGAAAAAAACCTAGTACCCTGAGCAAAGTTATGTGGGTGGAAGAGGTGGAAGAACAATTCTCCTTAGAGACATATGGTTACTTATGCCGTAACAAAATAGAACACTATACTGAATGCTAAGCTCCTATGGCAGGAGTACCTGTGAGACTAGCCACCCCCCATAACATACACATACAGCATGCTATCAGAACTAGGTCACCAAACAAATAGATTTGTAGATATCAAAAATATTCAATCTGGAGACCCACTGACCTGCACCAATGATAAGACCAACATTCTGGGAGGAGGAGAGTGCCGAACCGCCACAACCATCTAAACCGTTTGTTGTTATAAGAGAGAGATGCTTACCTTTACCAGTTTTGCCTAGAGAACAGAGGATGCTCGTTACAAGTTATTGGCACTTTGTTATAATTTCCTTTCCCTTTTTGTTTAGATTATTTTACTAGTTTAATTAATTTACCTATCTGAAGGAAGCTCATCTAACTACAGATAGAGCCTTAAAACTATTTACCCGACTTATCGATGGCGCCCACTGTGTCTTAACACTAAGACACTCCGTGAACTCAATGGGGAAAGAGAATTATATACGAGATTATTCTTAATGCTGTATTTGACGATAATAATGTAACAATTCTTGGTTGATGCTTCCTGGCTTGTACATTTCTAATAAAAACAATAAATAAAAAAAATAAAAAAAGTATATAATTAGATGGACCACCCAAAATATTGTGTAATGTATGATTACAAATAGTCACAACAAGTATACACATATTCATGTAACAGTTACTAATAAATGAACCATTTTTCCACACAAAAGAAAAAAAAAGGTTATAAGGGCTTAAAGATATGTCTCAGGTGTTTGAAAAAAGGCTGCAAAGGGCTTTGGCATAGAGATACATATATATATACAGTACTGTGCAAAAGTCTTAGGCCACCGTTAGATTTGTTGTTTTAGCAATGATATAATGACCATATATAATTATTTCTCAGTCTCTTTATTAGAATACAACAACAAAAAATACAGGATATTTGTATGCAGTATTAAAAAAACAGAAAAACAAAATCAGAAAAAAATTGCTTCTATAGCCTAAAGTGGCAAGTATTTACTTTGAGCTCCCCTTACACTTGAGCAATAGCAGGAACCTGGCTCTCATAAACCTAAATGGAATAGAACCCTAATTAATATAATTGCTAACACCTGTATTCGTTCTACTATTTCATGTCAAAATGACTGCTGTGAAAAAGGTCTATTACACCAGGTTTGTGCAAGACATGCTTGAGCATTACATACACATGTGGTATGAGTTTAGTTAATTAAAAGCTTGTTAATAAGATCAACTTTCAATCACATAATTCTATTCAAAATGCCAAAGCTCACAGAATTTTACAGACATAAAATAATTCTTGTGCATCATCAAGGCCACTCTCAAATGGAAATCAGCAAACAAACTGGATACTCAAGATATGGTATTCAAGCTCTTACAACAAAAATTTGAAGAATCATGAGAGGTTAAAGACAAAAAAAGGACGGGAAGGCCAAGAAATCTTTCAAAATCTGATGAGACGTTTCTCAGAGTTTCTTCTTTGAGAGACTGGAAGAAGTCCAACAAGGACCTGGCTCAGCAACGAAGTTGCTGAGGACGAAGTTTCAGCACTTATATACTGCGCTCTCACCTCACTACCTGTCCCCTTGACCCTATCCCCTCACAGCTGCTCCCCTCTCTCTCTGCTACCCTTACCCCTATACTAACACACATTTTCAACCTCTCCCTCAGCACTGGTACATTTCCCTCATCAATGAAACATAAACTGGTCACACCTATCCTCAAAAAACCTTCCCTTGATCCTACCTCCCCATCCAACTACCGCCCAATTTCCCTCCTCCCTCTTGCTTCAAAGCTTCTCGAAAAACTAGTATATGCACGCCTATCCCATTTCCTTACGTTAAACTCCCTTCTTGACCCGCTGCAATCTGGATTTCGTCCCTATCACTCCACAGAGACAGCTATTGTTAAGGTCACCAACGACCTACTTACAGCTAAATCAAAAGGCCACTTCTCTCTGCTTATCCTCCTTGATCTGTCCGCAGCCTTTGACACTGTCGACCACCCTCTTTTGCTCCAAACCCTCCAATCCTTCGGCATCTCTGACACAGCCCTTTCGTGGCTCTCTTCCTACCTGTCAAACCATACCTTCAGTGTAGCCTTCTCTGGGGCCTCCTCTGCCCCGTCACCACTTTCTGTCGGAGTACCGCAAGGCTCTGTCCTCGGTCCCCTTCTCTTCTCAATCTATACGTCATCACTAGGTTCCCTAATTAAGTCCCACAGTTTCCAATATCATTTGTATGCTGATGACACCCAAATCTACTTCTCTGCACCAGAACTATCTCCTTCCTTGCTAACCCGTGTCACTAACTGTCTTTCTCACATCTCTTCCTGGATGTCCTCTCACTACCTCAAGCTAAATCTCTCCAAAACTGAGCTCCTCATTTTCCCCCCTTCT
Organism: Bombina bombina; assembly: GCF_027579735.1. Lineage (NCBI taxonomy): Eukaryota > Metazoa > Chordata > Amphibia > Anura > Bombinatoridae > Bombina > Bombina bombina. Next base: position 62,767,204 of record NC_069499.1, on the reverse strand, counting down.
TCCAAAATCTCCACCCCCAATATCTCCATAACTGTCGACAACTCCATCATTACCCCTACCCCGCAATGCCCGATGTCTCGGGGTCACATTTGACTCAGATCTTTCCTTCACTCCTCACATTCAGTCCTTGGCTACAGCCTGCCGCTTCCACCTTAAAAACATCTCTAAAATTAGACACTTCCTTACACAAGACACAACTAAGATTTGAATCCACTCTCTCATTCTTTCCCGCCTTGATTACTGCAACTCTGTCCTCTCTGGTCTCCCCACCTGCCGCCTAGCTCCTCTACAATCCATAATGAATGCCTCTGCCAGACTCATCTTCCTTACACGTCGCTCTTCATCCGCTGCGCCTCTCTGCCAATCCCTTCACTGGTTTCCTCTTGCCTCTAGGATCAAACACAAAACTCTCACTCTTACATACAAAGCCCTCAACTGCACTGCTCCCCCCTACATCTCAGACCTTGTCTCCAGATACTCTCCCTCCCGTCCCCTTCGCTCTGCTCATGACCTCCTACTCTCCTCCTCTCTTGTCACCTCATCGCACTCCCGTTTACAGGACTTCTCCAGACTGGCTCCCATCTTGTGGAACTCTCTGCCTCGCTCCACAAGTCTCTCTTCTAGTTTTAAAAGCTTCAAGTGCTCCCTAAAGACTCTACTGTTCAGGGACGCATACAACCTACGCTAACCTTTCCTAATACCAGTTCCTCTCCTCCACTGCAATCCCCTGAACCCTCTTAGCATGTAAGCCTAAAAGTCCAGCTGTTTGTAGAACACCTTCTTAAGAGCTGACTACAACAGTGCAACTCTTGCAGGGCCCCTCTACCCTATAATTGTTTTATTGTACTCCCCCTTTGTTTATAGCGCTGCGGAATCTGTTGGCGCTCTACAAATAACCAATAATAATAATAATAATAAAGCAACTGGCAGCTTTATTGGGATGCCAAGTTGACACTTCTACAGTCCAAAGAATCAGATTTAGCAAAATTCATATTTAATTAAGTGTTTAACTGTGTATGTATTGTAAACTATTTTACATTCCAATGTTTTTCACATAGGGGAATATGTTCTAAGTATTTTTAAATAGATATTCCTATATATCTATATAAATATGTATATAAATAGATAGGTAGATATTTTACCAAAAATAAATACTCAGAACATATTATTCTATGGGGCCCATTTATCAAGCTCCGAACGGAGCTTGTGGGCCCGTGTTTCTGGCAAGTCTTCAGACCTCACCAGAAACACCAGTTATGAAGCAGCAGTCTATAGACCGCTGCTCCATAACCCTGTCCGCCTGCTCTGATGAGGTGGACAGGAATTTGCCAGAAATCAACCCGATCGAGTACGATCGGGGTTGATTGACACCTCCCTGCTGGCGGCCGATTGGCAGCGAGTCAGCAGGGGGTGGCGTTGCACCAGCAGCTCTTGTGAGCTGCTGGTGCAATGTTAAATGCGGAGAGCGTATTGCTCTCCGCATTCAGCGAGGTCTTGCGGACCTGATCCGCACTGTCGGATCAGGTCCGCAAGACCTTTGATAAATAGGCCCCTAAGTGAAGAACAGTGGAATGGGACATATTAATAATTTATGTCGAGTTTAGCACATATGAATAAACATGGTCAGAGAGCGAGTATGGGTGTAAGGTTTTTTTTCCACTTTACGTGCTCCATTGAAGCCTATACGGGAAATACGTTAACTTGTTTACAATATTTGAAGTGCATAAAAAAGCCTTCGTCAAGCAAAGTTAACATGCAAGCAGGAGTGCAAAACAGCGCTCTACTCACATTCTAGCCCTACATCTGTCCCTAACTAACTATAGCAAGCAGATAAGATAAACATATTCAGCATTCTTTGCAATAGCTTTATCCCTAGACTACTAAACATTGCATTTGTGTTGATGAAGCAATCACTGGGTTGATTGTTTCAGGATCAGGTTCTGGATCCTGTAGGATGCCCCATAATTATAGAGTTTATTGCAACAAAAGCAGTCAAAATAAAGAAAATATATTGCATTTTTTACTATACATAATTAGACACCTTGAGCTAGATTACAAGTGGCACGCTATTTTGTGCACCCGCTAGCAGGTTAACTTCACTAGACGGAGGCTTTTCGCTCGTGTCAGGTTGTGCTTGTATAACAAGTTTACAAGTAATAAGTTTGTGCGTGAATGAAAACCCAACGTGCAAAGAATTGAACTTTGAATATCGCAAATGCATTAACCTATGCTCCATAGACTTCAAAAGAGTGTGAAAACCGGAAGAAACTAACACCCTCACTCGCATGCTAACCCTATTGCTTTTATTCAAGTGAGCTTAACCCGACATTAATATTTTACATTCCAATGTTCTTCACATAGACAAATATGTTCATTTATTCATATATATAATATATATATATATATATACACGGTAAAGGAAGGCACTCACTGGTCTTTTCTTCAAAATAACTTTAATAATCGTGACGTTTCTGGGACACACTCCCCGAACGTCACGATTATTAAAGTTATTTTGAAGAAAAGACCAGTGAGTGCCTTCCTTTACCGTGTATATCTATCTGCTGGCACCCTGGCATCAAGTTTGAAAAGTGAGAGTGCTCTCTATCTACATATATATATATATATATATATATATATATATATATATATATATATATATATATATATATATTGATTTTTGGGGAAATATATATAGGAATATCCATTTAAAAATACTTGAACATTGTTATGTTAAAAATTTACAGTAAATACACATTATAACACTTTATTAAATATGAATATTGCATAAATATGATTTTTTATGTTTTCAGCTGCTTGACTGCAAAGGACTACAATGCATTTGTTAAAGCCCTCTGCAGTCTTTTATCTTTGGGTGCTTATAACTTTTTAATAACATGTTTTTGTGCAAATTTTTTGTCAATCAGTGCTCTGAAGTAAATTGCTCATGTGTTTACTTTCAACTTGTAATATGAGCGCTATTTCCATTGCATGCAAAAAGCTGAAAAAATCCTATATCTGTTGCGTGCAACAGTTAGTGCGCCACTAAGAATTTGCCCATCTTGGGGTAAATCAATTTTAACACTATTTTTTATTTTAACCTTTAACCTTTTTGCTTCTCCTTTCTCTCACACAAGGTTGCCCCCCCCCCCAGGTATTTCCTTCCCTAAATTGTCTTTCTTGTGTAGTCCCCTAGTGACCATTTTTTTTAATTAGTTCAGAAGATACTCAAGTACTGTTGCATGGTGTCCAGCAGTCACAAAAGGTGGCATATCTGTGCTAGACATGTGCAAACATTTGTTTTTGTTATTCGTTTGCAAAAAATAAAACATTGAATTTAAACTAATTTTAGTTGACATTTATTCATTAATTAGACAAATGAACAAATACAAAATGAGTTCATTTTGTTTCCCCATTTAATGGGCATAGGATACCAAATAAACAAATGATAAAATATTCATATTCGTTCATTTGTTTTGTTTAACTAATGAATGAGTTTTAAACAACAGTTCAAAATTGTTATTCAATTTGCAAAACTTATTTTTCATTTTAAATATAAATATATTTATATTTCTCGTCTTGTTTTTTTTCTCTTTAGAATTCTGTGCGGAACTGGATGAACAAAAGTTTAGATCTGGAATTTGAACTCTGTAATGAGGACAAAGAGCCAGTGACCTTGGGAGAGTATTATCATTCAGAGCTACAAATAGATGTCATCCAGGTAATAATGATTTCATTAGCACCATTAAGGAACAATATGCTTTTAATGGTAGCATGAAGTTAAACAATTATTGTATTAACAGATTTACAATGGAGGACTTAAAAGAGCCGAAGAAATCAGACCAGAACTGTCTAAAGAAATTAGTCCTCTCCTGGCAAAGGAATTGGAGGCATTCTTAAAAAGGTAATAATAATTGTTACACTATGTTATTAGTTAATTACAAGGAAAGAAATTATCATCTTTAATAATGTCTTATGAGACATAACAATATTAGAGATAATTTATAACCACATGCACACCCAGCATTTGGTACAATGCAGCATAAGATTAGAAAACATTTCATTGCCTCAATAATTTTTTAAACATACAATTTTATGTGTTTGTTTGGCTTGAAAAAGCTTAATATTAATCTGTTTACAATGATATTGGAATTGACAGAATGTGCAGGTCTGTGCACCATCCTTAGGGATCATTTGCTCACTTGGGGCCCAATTATCAAAAAAACTCACCAACATGAAGAGAAATCATGCAAAAACTTTGAAGTTTTTTCTTTTAGAGCATTGTATTGTAATTTACTTGTCTCTCCTTGACATCCAGTACCCTGCATAGCAGCATTTGATGGGGCCCTTGCAGTGCTGATGAGACTTCTTAGATAATCTCAGCAGATCTGAGGAATGCTGAGGAACATCTATTTGTCAAAAATAAAAAACAACAACTTGTATGTGAATATGTATGTGTATGTACATGTATGTATGTATGTATGTATGTATGTATTTATGTATGTATTTATGTATGTATGTATGTATGTATGTATGTATTTATGTATGTATGTATGTATTTATGTATTTATGTATGTATTTATGTATGTATGTATGTATGTATTTATGTATGTATGTATGTATGTATGTATGTATTTATGTATGTATGTATGTATGTATGTATGTATTTATGTATGTATTTATGTATGTATGTTTGTGTATATATATATATATATATATATGTATATGTATGTATATATGTATGTGTATATATATATGTATATGTATGTATGTATGTATGTATTTATGTATGTATTTATGTATGTATGTATTTATTTATGTATGTATGTATGTATGTATGTACATGTATGTATGTATGTATGTGTATATATATATATATATATATATATATATATATATACTAGGCAGTAAGCATAATCAGAGGGCAGTCTATGTTTAAAAGATACAAACCCCAAAGGTACTATGACAAAAAATAAAAAAAATGTAAAATTACAAAAAAAAATAAACAAAGCTATCTAAAAAATTTTTTTTAAACCTAAACTAATACCCCTATAAAAATAAAAATCCCCCCAAAATAAAAACAGCCCTTAATCTAATACTAAACTATCAATAGCCATTAAAGGGGCTTCTGTAGGGCATTGACCTAAGTTAAACAACTCTTTTACCTAAAAAAAATACCAATTACCCCCTAAGAGTAAAACCCCCACCCAACCAAAACCCCCAAAATAAAAATAAGTCTAAAAAAACCTAAGCTACCCATTGACGCTAAAGGGGCATTTGTATGGGCATTGCCCTTAAAAAGGCAATCAGCTCTTTAGTGCCCATTAAAAAATAAAAAAAGCCCTAATCTAAAAAAAAAAAACACCCCCCCCCCCCCAAAAAAAAAAAAAACCCTAAATTTAAGTCCGAAATAAGTACTCACAGTTTCTGAAGTCCGGAGGACCGAAGGCGGCGAGGAGGTGCAGATCGGTCTTCCTGATGCTTGGATCCGGAGTGGCGGTTCTCAGCGGCGGTCCTCAGTGGCGTGGAGGCTCCTCTTCATCCGATCTCCGTCGTACACTAAAAATTGGGGTACCTTGCATTCCTATTGGCTGAAATTTTGAAATCAGCTAATAGTATTAGAGCTTCTGAAATCATATTGGCTGTTCAAATCAGCCAATATGATTTCAGAAGCTCTCATCCCATTGGCTGATTTCAAAATTTCAGCCACTAGGAATGGAGCTACCCCAATATAAATGGGGTACCTTGCATTCAATCTTCAGTGTGCAGCGGACGATCGTATCAAGAGGAGCCTCAACGCCACTGAGGAACACCGCTCCGGATCTGCGCATCAGGGAAGCCCGCTCCACACCTCCGCTCTGCCTTCATTCCGGATGAAGATAGAAGATGATGGAGCCGCCTTGAAGAAGACCTTCACCGCCAGACTTCAGGAACTGTGAGTACCTATTTTGGGATTAGACTTAGGTTTTGTTTGTTTTTTTACCTGAGTTTTTTTTTTTTTTAGATTAGGGATTTTTTTTTTTTTTTTTAATGGGCAGTAAAAGAGCTGAATGCCCCTGAATGTATGTCCATACAAATGCTCCTTTAGAGGCAATGGGTAGCTTAGGTTTTTTTAGACTTAGGATTTTTATTTTGGGGGTTGGATGGGTGGGGGTTTACTGTTAGGGGGTAACTGGTAATATTTTTAAGTAAAAGAGTTGTTTAACTTAGGGTAATGCCCTACAAAAGACCCTTTTAAGGGCTATCGGTAGTTTAGTTTAGATTTTTAGTTTAGATTAGGGGTATTTTTATTTTGGGGGGACTTTTTTATTTTCATAGGGGTGTTAGATTAGGTTTAATTTTTTTATTTTTCATAATTTAGTTTTTTTCTGTAATTTTAGATTTTTTTTATTTTTTTGTAATTTAATCTTAGATATTTTATTTAAGTGGGCTTAATTTATGGAGTGTTAGGCTAGGGGGCTTAGTAATAAAATTAGTTATTTGTGTTCTAGGGGTTGGTGGTTTAGGAGTTAATAGGTTAATTAGGTTTATTGCGATGTGGGGTTTTGGCGGTTTAGGTGTTAATAGGTGAATTAGGTTTATTGCGATGTGGGGGATTTGTGGTTTAATATTTTAATTATGTCATTTGCGTTGTTAACTTTGCAGATTGGGGGTTAATTAATGTATTATTTTGCGATGTGGGGGTTGGCGGTTTAGGCGTTTGAGCTTTTTTTGTTAATACTTCGTGGGGGCGGTTAGGTTTTTTTTTTATTCTTTGTGCTGGCGGTTAGGTTTCTTTATTATTTTGTGCGGACAGTTACATGTTTTTTTGTTATTTCGTGTGGGTGGTTGCATGTTTTTTTGTTATTTTTGCTGTGAGCGATTGCGTGTACTTTTCTTAATGCTTCGTTTGGCAACGCTGCATCCAGGTGGATTACGAAAATGGCAGGGTGCTGAAAGAATCCATTTTCAGAATCCACCTGGATGCAGCTTACGCTACATCCAGGTGGATTCTTTTGGCTGTGTGTACAGCCAACATTCTTTTGGCTACGCGCACAGCCAACATTCCTCTTTAGATGCGCGCGTAACTGACGCCGGTGACGGACGTGTTACAAACGCGATTATAGTATAGATATACAGTATATGTGTGTGTATATATATATATAAATTTACTTCAAATATTTAGAGAGAAATATTGAAGAGGACACAGTAGTGTTCTCTCCAAAAAGACAGGGATTTCAGCACTCCATAAAATTATACAATAATTAAGTCATTGACACATTCTAAAGAATTTATTAGATTTATTTAGAGCAGGTGTTCAAAAAGATTTTGCGCAACCAAACAACTTCTGGGTCCCCTAAACCAAAACCACACAAAATTAGATATAAATAAAATTTATTATCTGTGCAAACAAAAAGCAAGAAGAAACAAAAAACACATACATTTCAATATACAATATGTACATTAAATGCATAGATAAAGCTGGCCAGCTCACTGCGAGTAAACACGATGCAGATAGAATCCTAAAAGTAGGCTAAAGAATTATTAAGCAACACCCCTACCAGCGGGTAGCCCTGTATGACTACAGGAATCTGCTACCATGGATAATATTGGGGATCCATGCAAAATAACTCCAAAATACACAAGTGAAAATGGCAACACCTCACTCAGGGGATAACCGAAACAAAGTTAGAAACTTGTTACCATGAGAATAATCTGAGGATCTATGCCAGTCACTTATATACTAAGCAATTTAAATGAAACAATAGGTTACATGCTTAACATTTTACACTCTATGTTCAAGAGACAACACCCTGACCAGAGGGTAGCACCAATATTGCAAAAAGGTTCCTGCTACCATGGTACTAATTAGGGATCTATGTTTCTCTACTAATAGATGTGTAATCACAGCATTTATAAAAACCACAATTATAGTGCAAGCAATGTGGGCTATTAGGAAATTTGATAATAGAAAACTCTTCACATCCTGCTGTAGCCTTGTTCAAGCTGTAATGTGTACGATTTAGTACATTTTCATAAATTTCAGACAGTACATTCCATTATAGACTCGTAAGTCCGTGAATACTTTACAAGTCACTTCTTGCGCTTGACATCCTCCTCCTTTTAGGGTGCTGAAAATCCGGATGCGGTGCCTGCTTGCTGCTGCGGTTAGAAAGCTGTGTGCTGCATCGAGTAACACTCAGGGGCTGGCTCTCAGCTGTGCAAAATGACATCACACGCCAACGGCCGTTTCACCCCCCATGTGACCGAATGTCATTGGGGCTTCCTCAGGGCGTATACTTAGCAACTCTATATGCGTTCTATTTAAACTCAGCCCATAATTCGGATTGGTGAAAGTATCTTAGGTGAAATTGAAGCAATGTTTGTTATTGCTCAGATGTAACGGATAGAGCCATTAGTTCTCACATTAGCCATAATAACAGCAACTTTGTAGTAACTTATTATAACCATTTAGGTAATTTCAAATACAGAAAAATAAAAATAAAAATTGTTTGCACATATTTAAAGAATATTTACCTCCAGCAAGGCGAATCCAGCGCAAAATAAACAATGAGGAGCAGAGACCTTTTTGGTGGTTGCTATTAAAAATAGAAATACTAGCAACTCTAAGGGAATGACATCCCGTTTTCTACATTATATCTAAGTTTATACCTTAATATTATTGTACAAGTTTTATCCTTTATAAGAAGGGGGCAAAATCTAATTTTTCATTCAACCCATTTGGTGACAAAGTTTTTAATCTAAATATCCATGCTACTTCTTTCCTAAGCAGCAAATTGTCTATATCGCCACCCCTACCATGTAAAGAGCATCTTTCAATGCCTATTACTTTTAAATCATCTGTAGAACAATTATGGCAAAGTTTAAAGTGCAAGGCTATATTACTATTTATAATATCATCTTTTGCACTAGCAATATCATTACGATGTTCTGTCACTCTGTCTTTCAAGATTCTCTTAGTTTTACCTGTATAGTAAAGGGGACACGGACAGTATAGTAGATATATTACATTATCAGATTTACAATTAATAAAAATTGTCTGATTTCATACATTTTCTCACCTGTACTAAACTGTCTTGTTTTTTCCATGAACTTACAAAAGACACAATTGCTGCATTGAAAACAACCTTGTAACTTCTGTCGTTTCTCAAGCCAATTTTGTGCTTTAGGGTTCCCGACAAGGAACCGATATATGGGGAGAGCCAGGGGGTGACGTGGCTCACTAGAACCCAGAATGAGAACGAGAAGGGATTATCGAGGGGGATATTAGATACCCCAAATGTGGAGGATGAACTCCAAATAGTGAACTTGTCCAAATTTCCATTGAATCAAGCACATATTAGCCTATTAAAAAAAGGGCTTTCTTTTTGCCCTGCAAGTAGTTTGGACAATTTCACAATGGTAAAAGATCTACATTTATTTGCCAGAAAAGTAGTCCTCTCTCAAGTTATGACAAAAAATAAAAGAAAAAATCTGGAAAAGTCTGAACAGCCTAAGATTTCTGATGAGGATAGAGATACACTTATGATCCTTGAGAATTTAATTAGCGAGAGAGAAATAGAGAAGTACTCTTCTGACATTGCAATAGCATTTGAAACTCCCTCGTATGATACATATAGTACTGTCTCTGTAACTTCTAAATTTAGACCAAAATCAATTTATATGCCCCCCTTGTCATTAGTACCAGCTGTAAACCTTTTTGTGAAAGAAGTTGAAAAAGAAATTGAAAAATTAACTATCAATAAAATAATTGATGATAATCTGTCTAGACAGGAAAGAACTGCGCTACAGGAGCTTATGAATACCCCTGGTATTATTATAAAGCACGCGGATAAGGGCAGTAATCTAGTAATTATGAACAAGTCAAATTATGCACTAGAAGTAAAAAGACAACTTAACAATAAAGAGCAATATCAACCTATTCAAGAGAATCCCATCACTAAAATACAAGGTGAATTATTACATATACTTAACAAGGCAAGAAAAGATGGCATTATTAGTAAAAAAGAGTTTGACTATCTATACATAAAATTTCCAAAAATACCAGTGTTCTACTGCATTCCAAAGTTACATAAAAATATGCAGGATCCCCCTGGACGCCCCATAATTTCGGGGATTGGTAGTGTTACTGAACACATTGGTAACTATGTGGATAGTTATTTAAAACCTTTTGTTTCGTCTTTACCCACATTTGTACAAGATACTACTGATTTATTAAGACAACTAGATGGGATAGAAGTTGATGAAGAAACACTTCTAGTATCATTAGATGTAGAGGCACTCTACTCTTCAATTCCCCATTCACTAGGGATTGCAGCAGCACAACATTTCTTGGAATCTAGAGGTAGTCAACTTGATAAACATACTGAATTTCTAATTATACTTTTAAAGTTTATTTTAGAAAATAATGTGTTTAAATTTGATAATAAATTTTATAAACAAATAAGAGGTACAGCGATGGGGGCGACATGCGCCCTATCATATGCCTCCCTACACCTGGGATTATGGGAACTCCTTACTGTTTTTGAAGATTTCAATGAATTGATAGCCTCTTCAGTACTAATGTGGCGTCGATATGTGGACGACATATTCATACTTTGGAGAGGGTCTGTAGATCTTTTGAAAGAATTTGTATCTAATTTGAATAAAAATAAATTTAATATTTTTCTCACATATGAATACAGTACATCAGAGCTATCTTTTTTGGATATTACAATTAAAAAAGAAGGCAATAAGCTTACTACAGAAATTTATAGAAAAAAAAACGAACACATTATTAATTGCTTCCAGTCATCATCCACCGTCCCTTATTAGAGGAATTCCTACTGGACAATTTCTCAGACTTCTGAGAAATTGTTCCAGCAGGAATAAATATAAGATACATTCACAAGAAATGGCCAATCGATTTATAGCAAGAGGCTACTCAAAACATAACGTAAAATATGCGATGAATCAAGCTTTAAAAACCAATCGAGATTCTCTGTTGTTTGACAGAAAGGAGAAAAAAGTAGATAATAGGGTAAGATGTATTACCGAATATAATGGACACTGGAACCAAGTTCGCAATATTCTAAAAAGTAAATGGCAATTTTTACTCTCATATGAGAATGTTAAAAGTGTGGTGGGTGATTTTCCATCACTGGTTGCACGTAGGGCTCCCAATAAAAGATAAATTGGTTAAGAGCGATTTTTCACGCAACCCTAAAGCTCAAAATTGGCTTGAGAAACGACAGAAGTTACAAGGTTGTTTTCAATGCGGCAATTGTGTCTTTTGTAAGTTCATGGTAAAAACTAGACAGTTTAGTACAGGTGAGAAAATATATGAAATCAGACAATTTATTAATTGTAAATCTGATAATGTAATATATCTACTATACTGTCCGTGTCCCCTTTACTATACAGGTAAAACTAAGAGAATCTTGAAAGACAGAGTGACAGAACATCGTAATGATATTGCTAGTGCAAAAGATGGTATTATAAATAGTAATATAGCCTTGCACTTTAAACTTTGCCATAATTGTTCTACAGATGATTTAAAAGTAATAGGCATTGAAAGATGCTCTTTACATGGTAGGGGTGGCGATATAGACAATTTGCTGCTTAGGAAAGAAGTAGCATGGATATTTAGATTAAAAACTTTGTCACCAAATGGGTTGAATGAAAAATTAGATTTTGCCCCCTTCTTATAAAGGATAAAACTTGTACAATAATATTAAGGTATAAACTTAGATATAATGTAGAAAATGGGATGTCATTCCCTTAGAGTTGCTAGTATTTCTATTTTTAATAGCAACCACCAAAAAGGTCTCTGCTCCTCATTGTTTATTTTGCGCTGGATTCGCCTTGCTGGAGGTAAATATTCTTTAAATATGTGCAAACAATTTTTATTTTTATGTTTCTGTATTTGAAATTACCTAAATGGTTATAATAAGTTACTACAAAGTTGCTGTTATTATGGCTAATGTGAGAACTAATGGCTCTATCCGTTACATCTGAGCAATAACAAACATTGTTTCAATTTCACCTAAGATACTTTCACCAATCCGAATTATGGGCTGAGTTTAAATAGAACGCATATGGAGTTGCTAATTATACGCCCTGAGGAAGCCCCAATGACATTCGATCACATGGGGGGTGAAACAGCCGTTGGCGTGTGACGTCATTTTGCACAGCTGAGAGCCAGCCCCTGAGTGTTACTCGATGCAGCACACAGCTTTCTAACCGCAGCAGCAAGCAGGCACCGCATCCGGATTTTCAGCACCCTAAAAGGAGGAGGATGTCAAGCGCAAGAAGTGACTTGTAAAGTATTCACGGACTTACGAGTCTATAATGGAATGTACTGTCTGAAATTTATGAAAATGTACTAAATCGTACACATTACAGCTTGAACAAGGCTACAGCAGGATGTGAAGAGTTTTCTATTATCAAATTTCCTAATAGCCCACATTGCTTGCACCATAATTGTGGTTTTTATAAATGCTGTGATTACACATCTATTAGTAGAGAAACATATATCCCTAATTAGTACCATGGTAACAGGAACCTTTTTGCAATATTGGTGCTACCCTCTGGTCAGGGTGTTGTCTCTTGAACATAGAGTGTAAAATGTTAAGCATGTAACCTATTGTTTCATTTAAATTGCTTAGTATATAAGTGACTGGCATAGATCCTCAGATTATTCTCACGGTAACAAGTTTCTAACTTTGTTTCGGTTATCCCCTGAGTGAGGTGTTGCCATTTTCACTTGTGTATTTTGGAGTTATTTTGCATGGATCCCCAATGTTATCCATGGTAGCAGATTCCTGTAGTCATACAGGGCTACCCGCTGGTAGGGGTGTTGCTTAATAATTCTTTAGCCTACTTTTAGGATTCTATCTGCATCGTGTTTACTCGCAGTGAGCTGGCCAGCTTTATCTAGGCATTTAATGTACATATTGTATATTGAAATGTATGTGTTTTTTGTTACTTTTTGCTTTTTGTTTGCACAGATAATAAATTTTATTTATATCTAATTTTGTGTGGTTTTGGTTTAGGGGTCCCAGAAGTTGTTTGGTTGCGCAAAATCTTTTTGAACACCTGCTTTAAATAAATCTAATAAATTCTTTAGAATGTGTCAATGACTTAATTATTGTATAATTTTATGGAGTGCTGAAATCCCTGTCTTTTTTGGAGAGAACACTACTGTGTCCTCTTCAATATTTCTCTCTAAATATTTGAAGTAAATTTATGTGTGCTACAGGGTCTGCACCCAAATAATAATTAATTAACTATCAAGCAGATTTTTGATACCTTCTCCCTAATAAATATAGTGTATTTTGTGAATATATATATATATATATATATATATATATATATATATATATATATATATATATATATATATATATATATATATATAAATTTTAAAGTAAAAGTTATCACTGTTGTGGTGCTAGCATTTTTGACTGCACATGCCTGTGAAGTAAATCTAGATATTAAATTTCTCACTGCACCAGCATTTTAAATACTGCAGATGCTCAGAGAGCTATTGGTGGCTTGATTCATGTGAGCAATGCTTCAAAGTGAGTCATTACCAGATGCTACAAGCACACCTTAGACTATCTGAGCACGTGCTTGGTTTAAAATGCTGGTAAATGGAGCATACCTAAGTATACTCTTGAAACAGTTATAGCTTTTATTAGAAGCATTTTTGCTGATACATGTTTTTAAAAAAATGTTTCTATTGAAAACTGAAATCCACCCGTGTACATTCCAATTTTGTCTGGAATGTCCCTTTAAAATGTCTCTATAACAGCCAGAATGTCTGTTATGTTTGTGTGCTTGCAATATGATTGGGATTGAAATAGTAGCTATTCTCTCCTTTTAAAGGGACAGTCTACCATAGAATTGTTATTGTTTTAAAAGATAGATAATCCCTTTATTACCCATTCCCCAGTTTTGCATAACCAACACAGTTATATTAATATACTTTTTACCTCTGTGATTACCTTGTATCTAGGAACCTTCTTCCAGCCCCCTGATCACATGACTGTGACTGTTTATTATCTATTGTCTTGCATTTAGTATTGTGTTGTGCTAAATCTTAAATAACCTCCTGTGCCTGAACACAGTGTTATCTATATGGCTCACGTGTACTTTCTGTCTCTTTGTGTTGAAAAGAGATTTAAAAAGCATGTGATAAGAGGCAGCCCTCAAAGGCTTAGAAATTAGCATATGAGCCTACCTAGGTTTAGTTTAAACTAAGAATACCAAGAGAAAAAAGCAAATTTGATAATAAAAGTAAATTGGAAAGTTGATTAAAATTACATGTCCTATCTGAATAATGAAAGTTTAATTTTGACTAGACTGTCCCTTTAACACAATATTAGAACCTTATCCAACCTCCAAAAATAAAGCTAGTATTTAAAGGGACATTTAAGTCAAAATTACATTTTTTTTTTTTAATATATATTTCTTTATTAGAGTTTTGAAAAAAAAGGAATACAGGTATAACAGTCAGTATCCATAATATTATCATATAATAAGTATGCGAACTATTTCAAAATACCCAAAAGCCAACTTTTTAAAGAATAACATAGAGAGATCCGCAGTATCAAGCCAACAATAAGGAATGGGTTCTTAGAGACCTCAGTATGGTTTCATCTATAGACCTCCCATGTGGACTGAAATATATGGGGTGAGAAGGCATGAGGGTAAACCTAAAAGCATAAGGAGGGCATTATGCCCTCTTAAAATCACATATTCTTGTATAAGTAAGGGGTAACAGGATAATGGGGTGGGGGAGGGAATAGTGGGGGAGGGAAGATGGGGAAATGGGAGGATGATTAGGGCTCAGATGGAGTCCTATTACATGGGTAATAAATGTGGGTAAGGGCGCAGCCAATTAACTAAGCGTCATGGGTAGCTGTGTTGGGTTTCCAGTCAGTGTTGTATTGCTCTTTCCAATCTGCCCAGACAAGCTCAAACAGATCAGATTTATTCAATTTATAGAAAATATCCTTTTCCATAGTATATATATAAGCCATATTGTTACAGACTACAGACCAACTAGGGGGTAACTCCTTTTTCCATGAACATGCTATGGAGTGTTTAATAGTCATAAACAAATAGATACAAATATATGCGTGATGTTTAGGTAGGGTATGGAAATTTAGGTGAAGGAGAGCTGAGGTAAAGGATATAGAAAGCGGGATACCGATGCGCTTTAAGACTTTAGAGCATTTCTGCCACAAAGGCTGGATCACAGGGCACTCCCACCAGATATGGTAAGCATTACCCCTGTGGCCACAGTTTCTCCAACATTCGGGGGACGCACTTGGGAACATCTTTGCTAGTCTAGAGGGTACATAGTACCAGTGGGATAAAAGTTTGAAGTAAGTCTCGTACAACGTTGTACAGTGGTTGGCCTTCTGGGTCAAGGAGAAAGCTCGCTCCCACACATCAGGAGAAACCTGCTTTCCAAAATTACATTTTTATGGTTCAGATAGAATGTACTTTTTTTGTTGTTGAAACATTTTAGTTATGAAATACACTTCTGTCTCATGGTGCTCAAGATACATCCTCTATCCTCAGCCTACTTCAGTAGTAAAGGGACCTCTAGGAGGAGGCAAAGATTCCCAAAACTCCAAGAGCCCTTAATACCCCTCCCACCATAATGGAAACTAGTCTAACATATAGCCAAGCAAGAAGAGGAAGAAATGTAGGAAAGAGTAAGAGCAAAAAAGGAGCAGGGAAAAAAGAGGTGCCAGAATAATCAAAAAATGGGTGGGGTCTTGTGGGCTCTTACCACCAGGAAATAAATACATTTATTAGGTAAGCATAAACTATATTTTCTTTCATAATGGTGGTGAAAGTCCATGTTCAATTACTCCTGGGAAACTGATACCCAAGCTGTGGAGTCCACGAGTAGTGAGGGCAGGACAATATGATTAATCAATGTATATATTAAGAGATTAGTTTTTATGCTGCAAAAATATGAATACATGACTAGCTGCCTTAAGGACTTTTTTACCAAAGGCTGCTTCAGAAGAAGTAAAAACATCAAAATGGAATAATTTAGTAAAAGTATGTAGGGAAGACCAAGTAGCTGCATTTGATCAACAGATATCCCATTCTTAATAGTCTAGGAAGTAGCCAATGACCTAGTAGAATGGGCCTTATGAATCAAAAGCTTGAACCAACAAAACAGCTGCAGCCTTCAGACTTTACCTGGAACCGGAAAATGAACAAACAAACTAGAGGATTGTCTAAAATCCTTAATAGCATGCAAATACACCTTCAAAGCTCTGACATCATCCAAGTCATGGGGGAACCTCTCTTGAATTCTTTGTATTAGGACAAAAGGAAAGAACAATGATACCATGATTAATGTTGTCAGCAGAAATCAAGTTAGACAAAAAAAAAATCAAACAGTTCTTAAAACTGCTTTTTCCTGATAAAAAACAAGACAAGGAGGCTCACAGGAAAGAACAGACAATTCGTCTAGCATAACAAATTGCCAAAAGAAACAAAACCTTCAAGGTCAAAAGCTGAATATCCACATTATACATAGGTTCAAACAGAGGAACCTGCAAAACTCTTTGGCCAAAGTTAAGATTCCAAGGAGAAGAATTTGGTTTAATCACTTGCTTAATCATGACTACACAAATTAACAATGTCCTCCAGCTTCCAAGATTCTTTAAATAGACCTTTATTTAGTAAACATGGGTCCAATACAGAAAACAGCAATGTTTTGTGCTACAACATACCCTTAATCATATTATAGCCCAAGTGTTGCTGTTTGCTGTATTGGACCCATTTTTGCTGAATAAAGGTCTATTTTAAGGACTCTTGGAAGCTGGAGGACATTGTTCATTTACTCAATCTGGGGTTTAGTAAACCACCTCAGTGTCAGGTCCTTTTATGCCTTCCAATACTGTACCTTTAAGTAGCTAATGACCTCTACTATCTACTGCTATTTAAGCCACCTCCCACCAGCATATGTTGCTGGATTAATTTGTTGTACTCAACCTTCCTTCCTGTAGGTTCAGCTATACTGAATCTCCAGCCTTCTACCTTTGTGTAAAGTTATTTTTGTTGATGCCTGTGCCTCTGTAAACTTTGCTGGAGTTTCCCCACAAACCTCCTACAGCTCTGCATACTCTCACGGAGCCTTCCGACTGATGTCATCAGCTACCGCTGCAACAGTCTCTCTCCTCCTTTGTAGTTCATTCAAAACTGCAGCACAGCCAGTCTCTCCTCCTCCAGATCTGATCTGGGATCTCTGCCCTCACTTGTTACCGGTCATCCTGGCGACAGTACTGTGGCAAGTAACACTGGGACTATCAGGTTGTATATGTTTCGAGCTGATATATAAGTTTAAGTACTTGTGCTAATGCTTTCTTTTGTCACTTATATTGAAACCAGCGTCCTAAATTTTTGTCTGTTCCGTGCATGCCTATCTTGTCCAAGTTATACAAAGAGTGTATTTGTTGCCAAGAACATTGACAGTCTCTTCTATTACATATGTTAGACTGATTTGTCTTGGCTATATTAAGTCAGTAGGATAACTTTCGCTATATATATATAACTGTTATCCTCACTGACACAAAACATCACTTACACACCTCATAATCAAGTTATAATCTGGTTGTCATATTGCAAGCTGGGTCAAAATAGTTTTAACACTGAAGCCATAATACATACATAAACATCCAATCTCATTTCTTTGACATATTAATCCAGCCACCCTTTAGGAAGGGAATATGGATCCTGTTGATGTGGCAAATCAGGTTGTGACTGTCACTCAGCGAGTTGATGCCTTAACCCAAACCATTAGAGATTTGCAAATGGATAATCAAACTCTCAGAGGTTGCATAACAGAAATGTACACAGTAAAAGCCAATGTTACTGAAACTTTGCCTGAGCCTCAGGTTTCTTTACCCGACAAATTCAGTGGTAACAGGTCATTATTTAAAGAATTCAGGAATGCCTGCCTATTACTCTTTGAACTCAAACCAAAAACGTACTCCACTGATAGAATAAAGGTTTTGACCATTATCTCCTACCTCAGGGGGGAGCCACGAGCATGGGCAGATTCATACTATGAGACACAAAATCCAATACTTAATTCCCTGGATAATTTCTTAAAGGCTCTTTCCTCCATATATGATGACCCCTTCAAGCAAATCTCAGCTGAGATATCCCTAGGGGCATTTAAACAGGGAAAACATCCAGTTGAAGACTTTATAGCACAATTTAAAATTTATGCTATAGACTCCCAGTGGAATAAGGTTTCCTTAAAAAAACAGTTCAGACTTGGATTATCAGATGATATAAAAGATGAACTATCTAGAATTGGTATCCCCAATAAATTAGAGGACCTTTTTACCCTAAGTACTACCATTGACAGACATCTCCGTGAATGTAAGATGGAGAAAGTTAGTTCAGCTGCACTATTTAGGTAATATACCCCTACTACTCCTATGGACATAGGATTACTCAAAGGGCCTCTAACCACAAAGGAAAAAAACAGGAGAAGATCGTTAAACCTTTGCATGTACTGTGCATCTAAAGAACATGAAGTTAAGAACTGCCCCTTACTAAAGAAAATGAAGTCTGGTAGGAACTCACAAAGATTACTTGGTCTATCCACTAAAAATAGTACAAACCCTTACTTCACCTTATCTTTTTCTTTACAGTGGGACCAATACAGCTTAAACACTGAAGCTATAGCCGATACTGGAGCCTGCGGGAAATACATGGACCATGAGTTTGTTTCTGTAAATAAAATACCTACACTTGCAAAGCAACATCCTGTGTCTGTTAGTCTCATTGATGGTACTTCCATTTATTGTCTTGAAAAAGGCCTTATACAGGCCGAAATGCGTCAACACAGCTGGTTAGCATAATTTCAATATTACCCACTTTATCTGTACAATCTACACTATTATTTTTAATTTGTATAGGACACTCAGAATCATATAGGAGGATACACAGCACCACTAGGATCCTATTGGAGGACCATTGCCATCTATTTGCTACTATATCATTGCCACCACACAACATTCTTCTTTGGAGTGTTATATACACAGATTTTTAATTTTTTTTTCATTTTTCCACTGTTTTTTATTTTTTGATAAACTCATTTTTTCACTTATTTGTTTCACACAAATGTGTTTTTTATTGACTGTTTTTTGATTGACTGATTGTTTCATTTCATCTCATATTTGGATACAAATTCATATCATCCTTTACCTGGACACTATTATAACCTTTATTTGGACACTATTATTAGATTTTTATTTGGACACTACTATTGGACTTTGTCACTATTATCATCTATCACACGTGTAAAGGTTAATCCATTGCATTACCCTTGCTTATGTTTACCTACCTCTGAATTTAGACATTATGGATCCATAATTATAATTGTAATTAATTACGATTTCCTTGTTTATTAGTTGCTTTTATTATGTTGGTTTGATTGGTTTTATTACATTCATTGTGAACTTTTATTGTATAAAACTTCAGTTTTTAGCCACACCCCATTAGTTCCTTAAGTATTTACCACATCCAGTTCAGGAACCTTCTTCCCTCACTGACACAAAACATCACTTACACACCTCATAATCAAGTTATAGAGGTCTATTTATCAAGCTCCATATGGCCATATAACTCGCCAGAAACAGCAGTTATGAAGCAGCGGTCTAAAGACCGCTGCTCCATAACCCTGTCCGCCTGCTCTTAGCAGGAGGACAGGAATCGCCACAATTCAACCCGATCGAGTACGATCAGGTTGATTGACACCTCTCTGCTGGCAGCCCATTGACCACAAGTCTGCAGGGGGCGGCGTAGCACAAGCAGCTCTTGTGAGCTGCTGATGCAATGCTGAATACGGAGAGCGTATTGCTCTCCACATTCAGCGAGGTCTTGCGGACCTGATCCACACTGTCGGATCAGGTCCGCAAGACCGTTGTTAAATAGGCCTTATAATCTGGTTGTCATATTGCAAACTGTGTCAAAATAGTTTTAACACTGAAGCCATAATACATACATCAACATCTAATCTCACTTCTTTGACACTCAGTTTGCTTGCAATAAGTGCTATGTCCATACCTGTATTTGTTCCTGACTAAAGCCTAAGCAAAACTCTGAATATCAGAAAATTTAGCAATCTTCTTGTGAAATAAGAATGAAAGAGATTAAATCTGGTCCTTTAAAGAACTGGCAGATAAACTTTTATCCAAACCATCTTGAAGAATCGCCAGGGAAATGTGATTTCCCCCTTGACATTGTCTGACTGAAAACGTAGCTAAGTCTCATTTTTTAAGGAGCGGCCAATTCTGAAGAGCCCTGAAAAATGTATTGAGTTTAAAAAACATCTATCAGTAATCTCGCCTCCCGAGAAGACCAAACTCCCTGTGCCCTCTGGGACCCCCAGACCGCACCCCAACCTGAAAGACTTGCATCTGAAACAATGAGCTGATGATTTATCCACCAAGACAGGGAGTGTCTTGTTCTGAAATCCAGAAGAATCTTCTGAGACAACTGAGTGTAATCCATGCATCATTGACGAAGCATACAAAGTTCAAGAGGTCTTATGTGAAAATGAGCAAACTGAATATTGCATCAGAAGCTACTATCATCAGACCTAATAATTGCATGCAAAGAGCTACAGAAGGCAAATGAAAAGACTGAAGATCTGCATAAGCTGTGACAAGTTTCAGCCTTTTCTGATCCATCAAGAAAAGTCTTACGGAGACTGAATCTATTATCATACCTAGGAATGTAAACCCGACTGAGGAGTAAGAGAACTCTTTGGAAAAGTGATTCTCCAACTATGCTTTTGAAGAAACAACAAAAGTTTGCTAAATGTAAAGATAGAGCCTGTATCAAGATATTGTCCAGGTAAGGAACCACAAAGCACCCTGAACTCTTATTATCTATGAGAGTTTAGCTTCCTTCAGTTATATTGTAGACATAAACTGCCCTTGCTAAACAAGAGGAAGACTAGTCTGAAGTGTTTCCATCTTGAAATAAGGAACCATGAAAAACTTGTTTAAATCCAGAACAGGTCTGTAAGTTCCCTCCTTTTTGGGAACAATAAGGTTGGAATAAAACCGCTGACCCTGTTCTGACTTCGGAACTGGGACTATTATACTCATAGACTCCAGATCGATGACTTACTGAAAAAATGCAGGATTCTTTGAAACATGAGCCTTGGGAGGCTTCAATTTGAAACTAATTCTGTATCCCTGGAAAACTATTTAAAATCAATGGATCTTAAAAAAGATTAAAACAAAGCTTCTAAAATAGGTGTAATCTGCACCCTACCAGAAGATCTGGATTGGGGGCCGCACCTGCATGCTGATAGAAGAGATATGTTTCTTGGACTGCTTTGACTTGTTCCATTTAGAAGTTGGCTTCCAACAAAATCTGGAGGAACCCTGTTTTTGAGAGGAAAAGTACAACTTTTGGTTCCTAGATGGACAAAAGGAACGAAAATTATTAGACCCTTAGACTTCTGATTCTGAGGAAGAAAAGCTCCCTTACCTCCAGTCACAGTAAAAATAATTAGCATCCAGGATAGATCCAAACAAAACATTTCCCTGAAAAGGAAGGGACAAAGGCCTGGACTTAGAAACCATGTCAGCTAACCAAGATTTCAACCACAAAGCACTGATAGTCCAAACTGCTAATGCCATATTCTTGACAATGATTTTACTAATGTCAACAACAGCATCACAAATAAAGGTATTAACTGTCTTTAGGAGTTTTAACTGATTCAAAACTTCTTCACCAGCAGACTCCTCTGAAAACTGCTCAGACAAACCTTTGCACCAAAGAGTAGAGGCTGCAGCAATAGAAGCAATTGTAATTGATGGTCTAAGAAAACCCTCTTGCTGAAAAGCCTTTCTACAAAAAGACTGACTTTCTATCCAAATGGTCTTTAGTAGAAGTACTATTTTATTTATAGTAGTAGTATGTTTAGCAAGAGTAGAAATAACCCAATCCATTTTAGGGACAGTTTCCCAAAGATCTATATTAGAAGCAGTCAAAGGAAACATCTTCTTAAAGTGAAGGAAAACTTTGGTAAATGAAAGCGCGTTTTTTAAAAATACTATTAAAAACAGGGGCACTTTCATTCATCAAAGCTTACAAAGCAGCCGTTTTGTTTAAAAAATTACCTTTATTTTCTTTTCACTGCTACAGCAGCTTCCCCCACCTAGAGATCCTCTATTCACACGTCAGCAATGACTAATCCGGCTTCCTCCAATCACAGCATGGCCTCAGGCAATGACTTCCCTGGGGGAAAGCTGTGATTGGAGGAACCAGGATTAGTCATTGCTGACGTGTGAATAGAGGATCTCTAGGTGGGGGAAGCTGCTGTAGTAGTGAAAAGAAAAAAAGGAATTTTTTTTACCAAAACGGCTGCTTTGTAAACTTTGATGAATGAAAGTGCCCCTGTTTTAATAGTATTTTTAAAAAACGGGCTTTCATTCACCAAAGTTCACCTTCACTTTACATTTTAAAAGCAGGATTAAAAGGGATATCTGACTTAGACTATTCTTTAGAAATGAATTCAGAGTTAGCATCTGCAACTTGAAAAATCTCTGGAGACTTAGCAGTGGGTTTAAAAATCAAATACATTTGCTTAACAGACTCATCCTCAGAAACCTTGGTTTCCTGAACCCCTAAGGTACATAACATGTTTTTTAAAAGAGAACAATGATTAAACAGGAAAAACAATGGCTCTTTTTTGTGATCAGAAATCGACTCCTGATCATCTGAAAATACCTAATTCAGAATTAGCGGGTCTAGAAACATGCAACCTTACAGACTTAGATCTATTTAAATCAGATAAGCAATAGGAAGGATTATCAGCAACCAACTTTTTACGATTAGTTGGAGGATGCATAGCTGACAACATTTAAGATATAGTAGAGCATACAAAATCGTTCAATCCTGGAATAAAATCTAAAAAACTCTCTTGTATAGTTAGGACAGATACCCTTAGAAGCAAGAGCAGCCTTGGTCTGATTAGAATGCATTAAATGATCCATACAAGATTTGCAAAGCTGAGCAGGGCGTATAATATAACAAGCTTGCAAAAAAACCCACATTTAATATTAGTAGTAAAGTGTTCAGTGGATCTAGCTTCTGAGGAATTAACATTCACAGTATTGGGGACAGATTCATTATGCTTCATGATGAAGAAAAAGACATGCCTAAGAAATCAGAGAAAAACAAACGAATGTGGAAAAATATAAATCAATAATTAAAGCATAATAATCATTAAATAAGGAAAAAAGCAGACATAGAACCTTAGATCCAAAACTAAGCTCTTGTCATAATTAAAATCTTACCCCCTTCACGAAAAAGGCTGAAGCAAGCAAAGCAGCGTTAAACATTCATCCAGAAGCGTTGAAGAAACGATGAGCACTAACACAGCATAGAGGGGAAAGAGCTAAAGCCAAGCACCTTGATTGTAAAAAATAGAAAAAACTGTGAGGAATGCAAATTAACAATTTGTTCTAAATAAATACACTACATGCACTAAAAAGCTGATACACGCACGTCAGCAGGTCACTAGGGAAACTCGATACATGAAAGCGTGCGCAAACCGCCAGGTGAATAAATAGGGCTAGATTACAAGTGGCAAATTTTTTTTTTGTAATCGCGAAAACTTTGCTAGTCAAGGTTTTTGAGCTAGTCGGGTTGTGTTCATATTTTAAGTTCCAAAAAACATATTTTTCGCAAGCGTTAACCTGATTAGTGCAAAAAGCCTAACTTAAGTTTTCGCGTGCCTGTGCATGTATTCCCCATTGATTTCTAACTCCTGCATCGTATTTTTGCATTCCCCGTAGAATTAAATGGAGAAAAGAAAATTGTTGAAAAAAACAAACGCATTCGCATTAGAAAATGTGAAATATTTACCGTAAATATATATTTAAAATCTTTATTAAAGATGAATATTGCATAAATATTTTTTATCATATTTTTATCTACTTAATGGCAAAGGGATATAATACACTTATATACTTGTCTATATATGTGTACATATACTGTATATTAATGTTTTTATATGGGTATATATGACTGTAAATACATATATACACATATATATGTACACACATATAAATACAGCTTTAGCTATGTATATGTATGTGTCTCAATGTTAAAGCCATTTGCCTGCCTTTTTTTTCTCTAATACCCGAGATCTCATATTTTTGAGCCCTTATAACTTTTTTGTGCAATATTTTTATAAAAAAATTAAATAATAGACAGTGTTAATATGAGT